>NW_028327391.1:0-45000 GCF_031878675.1 Megascapheus bottae
TAGGGGAAGGGTTAGGTTTAGGGTTAGGGTTAGCGTTAGTGTTAGAGTTAGGTTTAGTTTTAGGGTAAGGGTAAGGGTTAGGGTAAGGGTTAGGGTTAGGGAAAAGATAAGGGTAAGGGTTAGGGGTAGGGTTAGGGTTAAGGTTAGGATTAGGCTGAGGGTAAGGGTAAGGGTTAGTGTTAGGTTTAGGCTTAGGATTAGGGTAAGGGTTATGGTTAGCGTTAAGGTTTGGGTAGGGGTTAGGGTAAGCGTAAGTGTGAGGGTTAGGGTTAGGGTTAAGTTTAGGGTTAGGGTTAGGGTTAGGGTTAGGATTAGGGTTAGGGTACGGTTTAGTTTTAGGTTTACGGTTAGGGTTAGGGTAAGGTTTAGGGTTTGGTTTAGGGTTAGGTTTACAGTAAGGGTAAGTGTTAGGTTTACACTTAGGGTTAGCTTTAGGGTTAGGGTTAGTGTTAGGGTTACGGTAAGGATAAGGGTTAGGGTTAAGGTTAGGGTTAGGGTTAGGATTAGGGTAAAGGTTAGAGTTAGGGTGAGTGTAAGGGTAAAGTTAGGGTTAGGTTTAGGTTTACAGTTAGGGTAAGGGTTATGGTTAAGGTTAGGGTTAGGCCTAGGGTTAGGGTAAGGTTTAGGGTTAGGATTAGAGTTAGGGTTAGGGTAAGGTTTGGGTTACGGTTAGGGTTAGGGTTAGGTTTAGTGTTGCAGTTAAGTTTAGGGTTTGGGTTAGGGTAAGTGTAAGGGTAAGGGTTAGGGTTAGGGTTAGGATTAGGGATAAGGTTAGGGTTACGGTTATGGTTAGTGTTAGGGTTACGGTAAGGATATGTGTTAGGGATAGGGTTAGCGTTAGGGTTAGAGTTAGGTTTAGGGTAAGGGTTAGGTTTAGGTTTAGTGTATGGTTTAGGATTACGGTTAGGGTTAGGGTAAGAGTAGGTGTTAGGGTTAGGGTTAGCATTAAGGTTCGGTTTAGGGTTAGGGTAAGGGTAAGGTTTAGGTTTAGGGTTAGTGTTAGGGTTAGGGTAAGGGTTAGGGTTAGCTTTAGGGGTAGGGTATGGGTTAGGGTAAGGGTAAGTGTTAGGGTTAGGGTTAGGTTTGGAATGAGGGTAAGGGTTACAGTTAGGGTTAGTGTTACTTTTAGGGTTAGGGTTAGGGTAAGGGTAAGGGATAGGGTTAGGGTTAGGGTTAAGGTTAGGGTTAGGGTTAGGGTTAGGGTAAGGGTAAGGGTTAGGGTTATGTTTACGGTTAGGGTTAGGGTAAGGTAATGGTTAGGTTTAGGGTTAGGGTTAGGTTTAGTGTTAGGGACAGTGTTAGGGTTAGGGTAAGGATAAGGGTTAGGTTTAAGGTTAGGGTTAGGGTTACGATTAGGGTTAAGATTAGGTTTAGGATGAGGGTAAGGGTAAGGGTTAGGTTTAGGTTTAGGGTTAGGGTTAGGCTTAAGGTTAGGGTTAGTTTTAGGGTTAGGGTTAGGTTAAGGGTAAGGGTTAGGGTTAGGGTTAGGCTTAGGGTTAGAGTTAAGTTTAGTGTTAGTGTAAAGGTAAGGGTTAGGTTAGGGTTAGGGTTAGGGAAAGGGTAAGGGTAAGGGTTAGGTGTAGGGTTAGGGTTAAGGTTGGGTTTAGGCTGAGGGTAAGGGTAAGGGTTAGGGTTAGGTTTAGGCTTAGGGTGAGGGTAAAGGTTATGGTTAGCGTTAAGGTTAGGGTCGGGTTTAGGGAAAGCATAAGTGTTAGGGTTAGGGTTAGGGTTAAGTTTAGGGTTAGGGTTAGGGTTAGGTTTAGGGTTAGGGTTAGGGTAAGTTTTAGGGTTAGGTTTACGGTTAAGGTTACGATATGGTTTAGGGTTAGGTTTAGGGTTAGGTTTAAAGTAAGGGTAAGTGTTAGGTTTACAGTTAGGGTTAGCTTTAGGGTTAGGGTTAGTGTTAGGGTTAGGGTAAGGATAAGGGTTAGGGTTAAGGTTAGGGTTAGTGTTAGGGTTAGGGTTAAGGTTAGGGTTAGGGTGAGGGTAAGGGTAAAGTTTAGGGTTAGGTTTAGGTTTACAGTTAGGGTAAGGGTAAGGGTTATGGTTAAGTTTAGCGTTAGGGTTAGGATTAGGGTTAGGGTAAGGGTTAGGTTTAGGATTATGGTTAGGGTTGGGTAAGATTTTGGGTTAGGTTTAGGGTTAGGGTTAGGTTTAGGGTTACGGTTAGGGTAAGGGTAAGGGTTAGGGTTAGGGTTAATGTTAGGATTAGTGTTGCAGTTAAGTTTAGGGTTAGGGTTAGAGTAAGGGTAAGGGTAAGGGTTAGGGTTAGGGTTAGGGTTAGGGATAAGGTTAGGGTTAGGGTTAAGATTAGGGTTAGGGTTATGGTAAGGATATGTGTTAGGGATAGGGTTAGGGTTAGGGTTAGGGTTAGGGTTACCGTGAGGGTAAGGTTAAGAGTTAGGGTTATGGTTAGGCTAAAGGTAAGGTAAGGGTTAGGGTTAGGGTTAGGGTTAGCTTTAGGGTAAGGGTTAGGATTAGATTTAGGGTAAGGTTTGTGGTTACAGTTAGGGTTAGGGCAAGGGTAGATGTTAGGGTTAGGGTTAGTGTTAGGGTTAGGGTAAGGTTTGGGGTTAGCGTTATGGTTAGGGTAGGGGTTAGGGTAAGGGTAAGTGTTAGGGTTAGGGTTAGGGTTGGAATAAGGGTAACGGTTAGGGTTAGGGTTTGTGTTGAGTTTAGGGTTAGGGTTAGGGTAAGGGTAAGGGATAGGGTTAGGGTTAGGGTTAAGGTTAGGGTTAGGGTTAGTGTTAGGGTTAGGTTTAGGGTTAGGGTTAGGGTAAGGGTAAGGATTAGGGTTAGATTTACGGTCAGGGTTAGGGTAATGGTAATGGTTTGCTTTAGGGTTAGGGTTAGGTTTAGTTTTAAGGGCAGTGTTAGGGTTAGGGTAAGGATAAGGGTTAGGGTTAAGGTTAGGGTTAGAGTTAGGGTTAAGATTAGGGTTAGGGTGAGGGTAAGGGTAAGGGATAGGGTTAGGGTTAGGTTTAGGGTTAGGGTTAGGCTTAGGGTTAGGGTTAGGTTTAGGGCTAGGGTTAGGTTAAGGCTAAGCTTTAGGGTTAGGCTTAGGGTTAGAGTTAGGTTTAGTGTTAGGATAAGGGTAAGGGTTAGGGTTAGGGTTAGGGTTAGGGAAAGGGTAAGGGTAACGGTTAGGGGTAGGGTTAGGGTTAAGGTTAGGTTTAGGCTGAGGGTAAGGGTAAGGGTTAGGGTTAGGTTTAGGCTTAGGGTTAGGGTAAAGGTTATGGTTAGCGTTAAGGTTAGGGTAGGGTTTAGGGTAAGCGTAAGTGTTAGGGGTAGGGTTAGGGTTAAGTTTAGGGTTAGGGTTAGGGTTAGGTTTAGGGTTAGGGTTAGGGTAAGTTTTAGGGTTAGGTTTACGGTTAAGGTTACGGTAAGGTTTAGGGTTAGGTTTAGGGTTAGGTTTACAGTAAGGGTAAGTGTTAGGTTTACAGTTAGGGTAAGCTTTAGGGTTAGGGTTGGTGTTAGGGTTAGGGTAAGGATAAGGGTTAGGGTTAAGTTTAGGGTTAGTGTTAGGGTTAGGGTTAAGGTTAGGGTTAGGGTGAGGGTAAGGGTAAAATTTAGGGTTAGGTTTAGGTTTACAGTTAGGGTAAGGGTAAGGGTTATGGTTAAGTTTAGCGTTAGGGTTAGGGTTAGGGTTAGTGTAAGGGTTAGGTTTAGGATTAGGGTTAGGGTTGGGTAAGATTTTGGGTTAGGGTTAGGGTTAGGGTTAGGGTTAGGGTTAGGTTTAGGGTTACGGTTAGGGTAAGGGTAAGGGTTAGGGTTAGGATTAGGGTTAGGTTTAGTGTTGCAGTTAAGTTTAGGGTTAGGGTTAGAGTAAGGGTAAGGGTAAGGGTTAGGGTTAGGGTTAGGGTTAGGATTAGGGATAAGGTTAGGTTTAGGGTTAAGATTAGGGTTAGGGTTATGGTAAGGATATGTGTTAGGGATAGGGTTAGGGTTAGGGTTAGGGTTAGGGTTACCGTGAGGGTAAGGGTAAGAGTTAGGGTTATGGTTAGGCTTAAGGTAAGGTAAGGGTTAGGGTTAGGGTTAGGGTTAGGTTTAGGGTAAGGTTTAGGATTAGATTTAGTGTAAGGTTTGTGGTTACAATTAGGGTTAGGGCAAGGGTAGGTGTTAGGGTTAGGGTTAGCATTAACGTTCGGTTTAGGGTTAGGGTAAGGGTAAGGGTTAGGGTTAGGGTTAGTGTTAGGGTTAGGGTAAGGTTTAGGTTTAGCGTTAGGGTTAGGGTAGGGGTTAGGGTAAGGGTAAGTGTTAGGGTTAGGGTTAGGGTTAGGGTTATTGTTGGTTTTAGGGTTAGGGTTAGGGTTAGGGTTATTGTTGGTTTTAGGGTTAGGGTTAGGGTAAGGGTAAGGGATTGGGTTAGGGTTAGGGTTAAGGTAAGGGTTAGGGTTAGGGTTAGGGTTAGGTTTAGGGTTAGGGTTAGGGTAAGGGTAAGGATTAGGGTTAGATTTACGGTTAGGGTTAGGGTAAGGGTAATGGTTAGCTTTAGGGTTAGGGTTAGGTTTAGTTTTAAGGGCAGTGTTAGGGTTAGGGTAAGGATAAGGGTTAGGGTTAAGGTTAGGATTAGAGTTAGGGTTAAGATTAGGGTTAGGGTGAGGGTAAGGGTAAGGGATAGGGTAAGGGTTAGGGGTAGGCTTAGGGTTAGGGTTAGGTTTAGGGCTAGGGTTAGGTTAAGGGTAAGCGTTAGGGTTAGGATTAGGGTTGGGGTTAGGGTTAGAGTTAGGTTTAGTGTTAGGTAAGGGTAAGGGTTAGGGTTAGCGTTACAGAAAGGGTAATGGTAATTGTTAGGTGTAGGGTTAGGGTTAAGTTTAGGTTTAGGCTGAGGGTAAGGGTAAGGGTAAGGGTTAGGTTTAGGCTTAGGGTTAGTGTAAGGGTCATGGTTAGCATTAAGATTAGGGTAGGGGTTAGGGTAAGTGTAAGTGTTAGGGGGAGGGTTAGGTTTGGATAAGGGTAAGGGTTAGGGTTAGGGTTAGGCTTAGGGGTGAGGTTTAGGGTTAGGGTTAGGGTTAGGTTTGGGGTTAGGGTTAGGGTTAGGGTTAGGGTAAGGTTAAGTGTTAGGGTTAGGTTTACGGTTAGGGTTAGGGTAAGGGTAATGGTTAGGTTTAGGGCTAGGCTTAGTTTTAGGGGCAGTGTTAGGGTTAGGGTAAGGCTAAGGGTTAGGGTTAAGGTTAGGGTTAGGGTTAGGGTTAGGGTTTAGTTTACGGTTAGGCTGAGGGTAAGGGTAAGGGTTAGGGTTAGGTTTGGGGTTAGGGTTAGGCTTAGGGTTAGGGTTAGTTTTAGGGTTAGGGTTAGGTTAAGGGTAAGGGTTAGGGTTAGGGTTAGGGTTAGGGTTAGAGTTAGGTTTAGTGTTATTGTAAGGGTAAGTGTGAGGGTTATGTTAGGGTTAGGGAAAGGGTAAGGGTTAGGGGTAGGGGTAGGGTTAAAGTTAGGTTTTGGCTGAGGGTAAGGGTAAGGGTTAGGGTTAGGTTTAGCCTTAGTGTTAGGGTAAGGGTTATGGTAAGCGTTAAGGTTAGGGTAGTGGTTAGGGTAAGCGTAAGTGTTAGCGTTAAGGTTAGGGTTAAGTTTAGGGTTAGGGTTAGGGTTAGGGTTAGGTTTAGGTTTAGCGTTAGGGTAAGGTTTAGGGTTAGGTTTATCGTTAGGTTTACGGTAAGGTTTAGGGTTAGGTTTAGGGTTAGGTTTACAGTAAGGTTAAGTGTTAGGTTTACAGTTAGGGTTAGCTTTAGGGTTAGGGTTAGTGTTAGGGTTAGGGTAAGGATAAGGGTTAGGGTTAAGGTTAGGGTTAGGGTTAGGGTTAGGGTTAAGGTTAGGGTTAGGGTGAGGGTAAGGGTAAAGGTTAGGGTTAGGTTTAGGGTTACGGCTAGGGTAAGGGTAAGGGTTATGGTTAAGGTTAGGGTTAGGGTTAGGGTTAGGATAAGGGTTAGGTTTAGGATTATGGTTAGGGTTAGGGTAAGTTTTTGGGTTAGGGTAAGTTTTTGGGTTAGGGTTAGGGTTAGGGTTAGGGTTAGGGTTAAGGTTAGCGTTAGGGTGAGGGTAAGGGTAAAGGTTAGGGTTAGGTTTAGGGTTACGGCTAGGGTAAGGGTAAGGGTTATGGTTAAGGTTAGGGTTAGGGTTAGGGTTAGGATAAGGGTTAGGTTTAGGATTATGGTTAGGGTTAGGGTAAGTTTTTGGGTTAGGGTAAGTTTTTGGGTTAGGGTTAGGGTTAGGGTTAGGGTTAGGGTTACGGTTAGGGTAAGGGTAAGGGTTAGGTTTAGTGTTGCAGTTAAGTTTAGGGTTAGGGTTAGGGTAAGGGTAAGGGTAAGGGTTATGGTTAGGGTTAGGGTTAGGGTTTGGTTTAGGGTTGGGGTTAAGGTTAGGCTTAGGGTTAGGGTAAGGGTTAGGGTTAGGGATAAGGTTAGGGTTAGGGTTAAGTTTAGGGTTAGGGTTAAGATTAGGGTTATGGTTAGGTTTAGGGTTGGGCTTAGGGGTTAGGTTTAGGGTTAGGGTTAGGGTTAGGTTTGTGGTTAGGTTTAGGGTAAGTGGAAGGGTTAGGGTTAGGCTTAGGGTTGAGGTTAGAGTTAGGGTTAGGGTTAGGTTTAGGGTTAGGGTTACGGTAAGGTTAAGGGTTAGGGTTAGGGTTAGTGTTAGGGTTAAGTTTAGGGTTAGGATAAGGGTTAGGGTTAGGGTTAGGGTAAGGGTTAGGGGAATGTTTAGGGTAAGGGTTAGGGTTAGCATTTGGTTTAGGGTTGGGGTTAAGGTTAGGCTTAGGGTTAGGGTAAGGGTTAGGGTTAGGGTTAGGGTTAGGGTTAGGTTTAGGGTTAGGTTTAGGGTAAGGGTAATGGTTAGGTTTAGGGTTAGGGTCAGATTTAAGTTTGAGGTTAGGTTTAGTGTTAGGGTTAGGTTAAAGTTTCAGGTTAGGGTTAGGTTTAGGGTTAGGGTTAGTATAAGGGTAAGGGTAAGGGTTATGGTTTGGGTTAGAGTTAGGGTTAGGGGTAGGGTTAGTTTAAGGGTTAGGGTGAGGGTTAGGGTTACATTAGGGTTAGGGTTAGGATAAGGGTTAGGTTTAGGTTTAATGTTAGGGTTAGGGTAAGTGTTAGGATTGGGGTTAGGGTCAGGTTTAAGGTTGGGGTTAAGGTTAGGGTTAGTGTTAGTGTAAGGTTAGGGGTTAGGGTTAGGGTTAGGTTTGGGTAAGTGTTACGGTTAGGTTAGGGTTAGGTTTAGGGTTAGGGTAAGGGTAAGTTCTAGGGTTAGGGTTAGCATTAAGGTTCGGTTTAGGGTTAGGGTAAGGGTAAGGTTTAGGTTTAGGGTTAGGTTTAGGTTTACAGTAAGGGTAAGTTTTACAGTTAGGGTTAGCTGTAGGGTTAGGGTTAGTGTTAGGTTTAGGGTAAGGATAAGGGTTAGGTTTAAGCTTAGTTTTGGGTTAGCTGTTAGGGTTAGGGTTAGGGTTAGGTTTAGTGTTAGGATTAGGGTAAGATTAAGGGTTAGGTTTAGAGTTAGGATTAGGGTTAGTTTAGGGTTAGGGTTAGGGTAAGGGAAGGGTTAGGGTTAGGGTTAGGGTTAGGGTAAGGTTTTGGGTTAGGGTTAGGGTTAGGGTTATGTTTAGGGTTAGCCTTAGGGTAAGGGTAATTGTTAGGGTTAGGGTTAGGGTTAGGGTAAGGGAAAGGGTTAGGGTTAAGGTTAGGGTTAGGGTTAGGGTAAGGGTATGGATTAGGGTTAGGGTTAGGGTTAGGATAAGGTTTAGAGTTAGAGTTAGCCTTAAGGTTAGGGTTAGGGTTAGGGTAAGGGGAAGGGTTAGGGTTAGGTTTAGGGTTACGGTTAGGGTAAGGCTAAGGGTTATGGTTAAGGTTAGGGTTAGGGTTAGGGTTAGGTTAGGGTAAGGGTTAGGTTTAGAATTAGGGTTAGGGTTAGGGTAAGGTTTTGGGTTAGGGTTAGGTGTAGGGTTAGGTTTAGGGTTACGGTTAGGGTAAGGGTTAGGGTTATGGTTAGGTTTAGGTTTAGTGTTGCAGTTAAGTTTAGGGTTAGGGTTAGGGTAAGGCTAAGGGTTAGGGTTACGGTTAGGGTTATGGTTAGGGATAGGGTTAGGGTTAGGGTTAAGGTTAGGGTTAGCGTTAGGGTAAGGGTAAGAGTTAGGGATGGGTTTAGGGTTAAGGTAAGTAAGGGTTAGGGTTAAGGTTAGGGTTAGGTTTAGGATAAGGGTTAGGGTTAGTTTTAGGGTAAGGTGTAGGATTACGGTTAGGGTTATGGTAAGGGTAGGGGTTAGGGTTAGGTTTAGCATTAAGGTTAGGTTTAGGGTTAGGGTAAGGGTAAGGGTTAGGGTTAGGTTTAGGCTTAGGGTTAGGGTAAGGGTTATGGTTAGCGTTAATGTTAGGGTAGGGGTTAGGGTAAGCATAAGTGTTAGGGTTAGGTTTAGGGTCAAGATTAGGGTTAGGGTTAGGGTGAGGGTTAGGTTTAGGGTTAGGGTTATTGTTAGGCTTAGGGTTAGGGTTAGGGTTAGGTTTAGGGTTAGGTTTAGGTTAAGGGGAAGGGTTAGGTTTAGGGTTAGGGTTAGCGTTAGTGTTAGAGTTAGGTTTAGTTTTAGGGTAAGGGTAAGGGTTAGGGTAAGGGTTAGGGTTAGGGAAAAGATAAGGGTAAGGGTTAGGGGTAGGGTTAGGGTTAAGGTTAGGATTAGGCTGAGGGTAAGGGTAAGGGTTAGTGTTAGGTTTAGGCTTAGGATTAGGGTAAGGGTTATGGTTAGCGTTAAGGTTTGGGTAGGGGTTAGGGTAAGCGTAAGTGTGAGGGTTAGGGTTAGGGTTAAGTTTAGGGTTAGGGTTAGGGTTAGGGTTAGGATTAGGGTTAGGGTACGGTTTAGTTTTAGGTTTACGGTTAGGGTTAGGGTAAGGTTTAGGGTTTGGTTTAGGGTTAGGTTTACAGTAAGGGTAAGTGTTAGGTTTACACTTAGGGTTAGCTTTAGGGTTAGGGTTAGTGTTAGGGTTACGGTAAGGATAAGGGTTAGGGTTAAGGTTAGGGTTAGAGTTAGGATTAGGGTAAAGGTTAGAGTTAGGGTGAGTGTAAGGGTAAAGTTAGGGTTAGGTTTAGGTTTACAGTTAGGGTAAGGGTTATGGTTAAGGTTAGGGTTAGGCTTAGGGTTAGGGTAAGGTTTAGGGTTAGGATTAGAGTTAGGGTTAGGGTAAGGTTTGGGTTACGGTTAGGGTTAGGGTTAGGTTTAGTGTTGCAGTTAAGTTTAGGGTTTGGGTTAGGGTAAGTGTAAGGGTAAGGGTTAGGGTTAGGGTTAGGATTAGGGATAAGGTTAGGGTTACGGTTACGGTTAGTGTTAGGGTTACGGTAAGGATATGTGTTAGGGATAGGGTTAGCGTTAGGGTTAGAGTTAGGTTTAGGGTAAGGGTTAGGTTTAGGTTTAGTGTATGGTTTAGGATTACGGTTAGGGTTAGGGTAAGGGTAGGTGTTAGGGTTAGGGTTAGCATTAAGGTTCGGTTTAGGGTTAGGGTAAGGGTAAGGTTTAGGTTTAGGGTTAGTGTTAGGGTTAGGGTAAGGGTTAGGGTTAGCTTTAGGGGTAGGGTATGGGTTAGGGTAAGGGTAAGTGTTAGGGTTAGGGTTAGGTTTGGAATGAGGGTAAGGGTTACAGTTAGGGTTAGTGTTACTTTTAGGGTTAGGGTTAGGGTAAGGGTAAGGGATAGGGTTAGGGTTAGGGTTAAGGTTAGGGTTAGGGTTAGGGTTAGGGTAAGGGTAAGGGTTAGGGTTATGTTTACGGTTAGGGTTAGGGTAAGGGTAATGGTTAGGTTTAGGGTTAGGGTTAGGTTTAGTGTTAGGGACAGTGTTAGGGTTAGGGTAAGGATAAGGGTTAGGTTTAAGGTTAGGGTTAGGGTTACGATTAGGGTTAAGATTAGGTTTAGGATGAGGGTAAGGGTAAGGGTTAGGTTTAGGTTTAGGGTTAGGGTTAGGCTTAAGGTTAGGGTTAGTTTTAGGGTTAGGGTTAGGTTAAGGGTAAGGGTTAGGGTTAGGGTTAGGCTTAGGGTTAGAGTTAAGTTTAGTGTTAGTGTAAAGGTAAGGGTTAGGGTTAGGGTTAGGGTTAGGGAAAGGGTAAGGGTAAGGGTTAGGTGTAGGGTTAGGGTTAAGGTTGGGTTTAGGCTGAGGGTAAGGGTAAGGGTTAGGGTTAGGTTTAGGCTTAGGGTGAGGGTAAAGGTTATGGTTAGCGTTAAGGTTAGGGTCGGGTTTAGGGAAAGCATAAGTGTTAGGGTTAGGGTTAGGGTTAAGTTTAGGGTTAGGGTTAGGGTTAGGTTTAGGGTTAGGGTTAGGGTAAGTTTTAGGGTTAGGTTTACGGTTAAGGTTACGATATGGTTTAGGGTTAGGTTTAGGGTTAGGTTTAAAGTAAGGGTAAGTGTTAGGTTTACAGTTAGGGTTAGCTTTAGGGTTAGGGTTAGTGTTAGGGTTAGGGTAAGGATAAGGGTTAGGGTTAAGGTTAGGGTTAGTGTTAGGGTTAGGGTTAAGGTTAGGGTTAGGGTGAGGGTAAGGGTAAAGTTTAGGGTTAGGTTTAGGTTTACAGTTAGGGTAAGGGTAAGGGTTATGGTTAAGTTTAGCGTTAGGGTTAGGATTAGGGTTAGGGTAAGGGTTAGGTTTAGGATTATGGTTAGGGTTGGGTAAGATTTTGGGTTAGGTTTAGGGTTAGGGTTAGGTTTAGGGTTACGGTTAGTGTAAGGGTAAGGGTTAGGGTTAGGGTTAATGTTAGGATTAGTGTTGCAGTTAAGTTTAGGGTTAGGGTTAGAGTAAGGGTAAGGGTAAGGGTTAGGGTTAGGGTTAGGGTTAGGGATAAGGTTAGGGTTAGGGTTAAGATTAGGGTTAGGGTTATGGTAAGGATATGTGTTAGGGATAGGGTTAGGGTTAGGGTTAGGGTTACCGTGAGGGTAAGGTTAAGAGTTAGGGTTATGGTTAGGCTAAAGGTAAGGTAAGGGTTAGGGTTAGGGTTAGGGTTAGCTTTAGGGTAAGGGTTAGGATTAGATTTAGGGTAAGGTTTGTGGTTACAGTTAGGGTTAGGGCAAGGGTAGATGTTAGGGTTAGGGTTAGTGTTAGGGTTAGGGTAAGGTTTGGGGTTAGCGTTATGGTTAGGGTAGGGGTTAGGGTAAGGGTAAGTGTTAGGGTTAGGGTTAGGGTTGGAATAAGGGTAACGGTTAGGGTTAGGGTTTGTGTTGAGTTTAGGGTTAGGGTTAGGGTAAGGGTAAGGGATAGGGTTAGGGTTAGGGTTAAGGTTAGGGTTAGGGTTAGTGTTAGGGTTAGGTTTAGGGTTAGGGTTAGGGTAAGGGTAAGGATTAGGGTTAGATTTACGGTCAGGGTTAGGGTAATGGTAATGGTTTGCTTTAGGGTTAGGGTTAGGTTTAGTTTTAAGGGCAGTGTTAGGGTTAGGGTAAGGATAAGGGTTAGGGTTAAGGTTAGGGTTAGAGTTAGGGTTAAGATTAGGGTTAGGGTGAGGGTAAGGGTAAGGGATAGGGTTAGGGTTAGGTTTAGGGTTAGGGTTAGGCTTAGGGTTAGGGTTAGGTTTAGGGCTAGGGTTAGGTTAAGGCTAAGCTTTAGGGTTAGGCTTAGGGTTAGAGTTAGGTTTAGTGTTAGGATAAGGGTAAGGGTTAGGGTTAGGGTTAGGGTTAGGGAAAGGGTAAGGGTAACGGTTAGGGGTAGGGTTAGGGTTAAGTTTAGGTTTAGGCTGAGGGTAAGGGTAAGGGTTAGGGTTAGGTTTAGGCTTAGGGTTAGGGTAAAGGTTATGGTTAGCGTTAAGGTTAGGGTAGGGTTTAGGGTAAGCGTAAGTGTTAGGGGTAGGGTTAGGGTTAAGTTTAGGGTTAGGGTTAGGGTTAGGTTTAGGGTTAGGGTTAGGGTAAGTTTTAGGGTTAGGTTTACGGTTAAGGTTACGGTAAGGTTTAGGGTTAGGTTTAGGGTTAGGTTTACAGTAAGGGTAAGTGTTAGGTTTACAGTTAGGGTAAGCTTTAGGGTTAGGGTTGGTGTTAGGGTTAGGGTAAGGATAAGGGTTAGGGTTAAGTTTAGGGTTAGTGTTAGGGTTAGGGTTAAGGTTAGGGTTAGGGTGAGGGTAAGGGTAAAATTTAGGGTTAGGTTTAGGTTTACAGTTAGGGTAAGGGTAAGGGTTATGGTTAAGTTTAGCGTTAGGGTTAGGGTTAGGGTTAGTGTAAGGGTTAGGTTTAGGATTAGGGTTAGGGTTGGGTAAGATTTTGGGTTAGGGTTAGGGTTAGGGTTAGGGTTAGGGTTAGGTTTAGGGTTACGGTTAGGGTAAGGGTAAGGGTTAGGGTTAGGATTAGGGTTAGGTTTAGTGTTGCAGTTAAGTTTAGGGTTAGGGTTAGAGTAAGGGTAAGGGTAAGGGTTAGGGTTAGGGTTAGGGTTAGGATTAGGGATAAGGTTAGGTTTAGGGTTAAGATTAGGGTTAGGGTTATGGTAAGGATATGTGTTAGGGATAGGGTTAGGGTTAGGGTTAGGGTTAGGGTTAACGTGAGGGTAAGGGTAAGAGTTAGGGTTATGGTTAGGCTTAAGGTAAGGTAAGGGTTAGGGTTAGGGTTAGGGTTAGGTTTAGGGTAAGGTTTAGGATTAGATTTAGTGTAAGGTTTGTGGTTACAATTAGGGTTAGGGCAAGGGTAGGTGTTAGGGTTAGGGTTAGCATTAACGTTCGGTTTAGGGTTAGGGTAAGGGTAAGGGTTAGGGTTAGGGTTAGTGTTAGGGTTAGGGTAAGGTTTAGGTTTAGCGTTAGGGTTAGGGTAGGGGTTAGGGTAAGGGTAAGTGTTAGGGTTAGGGTTAGGGTTAGGGTTATTGTTGGTTTTAGGGTTAGGGTTAGGGTTAGGGTTATTGTTGGTTTTAGGGTTAGGGTTAGGGTAAGGGTAAGGGATTGGGTTAGGGTTAGGGTTAAGGTAAGGGTTAGGGTTAGGGTTAGGGTTAGGTTTAGGGTTAGGGTTAGGGTAAGGGTAAGGATTAGGGTTAGATTTACGGTTAGGGTTAGGGTAAGGGTAATGGTTAGCTTTAGGGTTAGGGTTAGGTTTAGTTTTAAGGGCAGTGTTAGGGTTAGGGTAAGGATAAGGGTTAGGGTTAAGGTTAGGATTAGAGTTAGGGTTAAGATTAGGGTTAGGGTGAGGGTAAGGGTAAGGGATAGGGTAAGGGTTAGGGGTAGGCTTAGGGTTAGGGTTAGGTTTAGGGCTAGGGTTAGGTTAAGGGTAAGCGTTAGGGTTAGGATTAGGGTTGGGGTTAGGGTTAGAGTTAGGTTTAGTGTTAGGTAAGGGTAAGGGTTAGGGTTAGCGTTACAGAAAGGGTAATGGTAATTGTTAGGTGTAGGGTTAGGGTTAAGTTTAGGTTTAGGCTGAGGGTAAGGGTAAGGGTAAGGGTTAGGTTTAGGCTTAGGGTTAGTGTAAGGGTCATGGTTAGCATTAAGATTAGGGTAGGGGTTAGGGTAAGTGTAAGTGTTAGGGGGAGGGTTAGGTTTGGATAAGGGTAAGGGTTAGGGTTAGGGTTAGGCTTAGGGGTGAGGTTTAGGGTTAGGGTTAGGGTTAGGTTTGGGGTTAGGGTTAGGGTTAGGGTTAGGGTAAGGTTAAGGGTTAGGGTTAGGTTTACGGTTAGGGTTAGGGTAAGGGTAATGGTTAGGTTTAGGGCTAGGCTTAGTTTTAGGGGCAGTGTTAGGGTTAGGGTAAGGCTAAGGGTTAGGGTTAAGGTTAGGGTTAGGGTTAGGGTTAGGGTTTAGTTTACGGTTAGGCTGAGGGTAAGGGTAAGGGTTAGGGTTAGGTTTGGGGTTAGGGTTAGGCTTAGGGTTAGGGTTAGTTTTAGGGTTAGGGTTAGGTTAAGGGTAAGGGTTAGGGTTAGGGTTAGGGTTAGGGTTAGAGTTAGGTTTAGTGTTATTGTAAGGGTAAGTGTGAGGGTTATGTTAGGGTTAGGGAAAGGGTAAGGGTTAGGGGTAGGGGTAGGGTTAAAGTTAGGTTTTGGCTGAGGGTAAGGGTAAGGGTTAGGGTTAGGTTTAGCCTTAGTGTTAGGGTAAGGGTTATGGTAAGCGTTAAGGTTAGGGTAGTGGTTAGGGTAAGCGTAAGTGTTAGCGTTAAGGTTAGGGTTAAGTATAGGGTTAGGGTTAGGGTTAGGGTTAGGTTTAGGTTTAGCGTTAGGGTAAGGTTTAGGGTTAGGTTTATCGTTAGGTTTACGGTAAGGTTTAGGGTTAGGTTTAGGGTTAGGTTTACAGTAAGGTTAAGTGTTAGGTTTACAGTTAGGGTTAGCTTTAGGGTTAGGGTTAGTGTTAGGGTTAGGGTAAGGATAAGGGTTAGGGTTAAGGTTAGGGTTAGGGTTAGGGTTAGGGTTAAGGTTAGGGTTAGGGTGAGGGTAAGGGTAAAGGTTAGGGTTAGGTTTAGGGTTACGGCTAGGGTAAGGGTAAGGGTTATGGTTAAGGTTAGGGTTAGGGTTAGGGTTAGGATAAGGGTTAGGTTTAGGATTATGGTTAGGGTTAGGGTAAGTTTTTGGGTTAGGGTAAGTTTTTGGGTTAGGGTTAGGGTTAGGGTTAGGGTTAGGGTTACGGTTAGGGTAAGGGTAAGGGTTAGGTTTAGTGTTGCAGTTAAGTTTAGGGTTAGGGTTAGGGTAAGGGTAAGGGTAAGGGTTATGGTTAGGGTTAGGGTTAGGGTTTGGTTTAGGGTTGGGGTTAAGGTTAGGCTTAGGGTTAGGGTAAGGGTTAGGGTTAGGGATAAGGTTAGGGTTAGGGTTAAGTTTAGGGTTAGGGTTAAGATTAGGGTTATGGTTAGGTTTAGGGTTGGGCTTAGGGGTTAGGTTTAGGGTTAGGGTTAGGGTTAGGTTTGTGGTTAGGTTTAGGGTAAGTGGAAGGGTTAGGGTTAGGCTTAGGGTTGAGGTTAGAGTTAGGGTTAGGGTTAGGTTTAGGGTTAGGGTTACGGTAAGGTTAAGGGTTAGGGTTAGGGTTAGTGTTAGGGTTAAGTTTAGGGTTAGGATAAGGGTTAGGGTTAGGGTTAGGGTAAGGGTTAGGGGAATGTTTAGGGTAAGGGTTAGGGTTAGCATTTGGTTTAGGGTTGGGGTTAAGGTTAGGCTTAGGGTTAGGGTAAGGGTTAGGGTTAGGGTTAGGGTTAGGGTTAGGTTTAGGGTTAGGTTTAGGGTAAGGGTAATGGTTAGGTTTAGGGTTAGGGTCAGATTTAAGTTTGAGGTTAGGTTTAGTGTTAGGGTTAGGTTAAAGTTTCAGGTTAGGGTTAGGTTTAGGGTTAGGGTTAGTATAAGGGTAAGGGTAAGGGTTATGGTTTGGGTTAGAGTTAGGGTTAGGGGTAGGGTTAGTTTAAGGGTTAGGGTGAGGGTTAGGGTTACATTAGGGTTAGGGTTAGGATAAGGGTTAGGTTTAGGTTTAATGTTAGGGTTAGGGTAAGTGTTAGGATTGGGGTTAGGGTCAGGTTTAAGGTTGGGGTTAAGGTTAGGGTTAGTGTTAGTGTAAGGTTAGGGGTTAGGGTTAGGGTTAGGTTTGGGTAAGTGTTACGGTTAGGTTAGGGTTAGGTTTAGGGTTAGGGTAAGGGTAAGTTCTAGGGTTAGGGGTAGCATTAAGGTTCGGTTTAGGGTTAGGGTAAGGGTAAGGTTTAGGTTTAGGGTTAGTGTTAGGGTTAGGGTAAGGGTTAGGGTTAGCTTTAGGGGTAGGGTATGGGTTAGGGTAATGGTAAGTGTTAGGGTTAGGGTTAGGTTTGGAATGAGGGTAAGGGTTACGGTTAGGGTTAGTGTTACGTTTAGGGTTAGGGTTAGGGTAAGGGTAAGGGATAGGGTTAGGGTTAGGGTTAAGGTTAGGGTTAGGGTTAGGGTTAGGGTTAGGGTAAGGGTAAGGGTTAGGGTTAGGTTTACGGTTAGGGTTAGGGTAAGGGTAATGGTTAGGTTTAGGGTTAGGGTTAGGTTTAGTGTTAGGGACAGTGTTAGGATTAGGGTAAGGATAAGGGTTAGGTTTAAGGTTAGGGTTAGGGTTAGGGTTAGGGTTAAGATTAGGTTTAGGATGAGGGTAAGGGTAAGGGTTAGGTTTAGGTTTAGGGTTAGGGTTAGGCTTAAGGTTAGGGTTAGTTTTAGGGTTAGGGTTAGGTTAAGGGTAAGGGTTAGGGTTAGGATTAGGCTTAGGGTTAGAGTTAAGTTTAGTGTTAGTTTAAAGGTAAGGGTTAGGGTTAGGGTTAGGGTTAGGGAAAGGGTAAGGGTAAGGGTTAGGGGTAGGGTTAGGGTTAAGGTTGGGTTTAGGCTGAGGGTAAGGGTAAGGGTTAGGGTTAGGTTTAGGCTTAGGGTGAGGGTAAAGGTTATGGTTAGCGTTAAGGTTAGGGTAGGGTTTAGGGAAAGCATAAGTGTTAGGGTTAGGGTTAGGGTTAAGTTTAGGGTTAGGGTTAGGGTTAGGTTTAGGGTTAGGGTTAGGGTAAGTTTTAGGGTTAGGTTTACGGTTAAGGTTACGATACGGTTTAGGGTTAGGTTTAGGGTTAGGTTTAAAGTAAGGGTAAGTGTTAGGTTTACAGTTAGGGTTAGCTTTAGGGTTAGGGTTAGTGTTAGGGTTAGGGTAAGGATAAGGGTTAGGGTTAAGGTTAGGGTTAGTGTTAGGGTTAGGGTTAAGGTTAGGGTTAGGGTGAGGGTAAGGGTAAAGTTTAGGGTTAGGTTTAGGTTTACAGTTAGGGTAAGGGTAAGGGTTATGGTTAAGTTTAGCGTTAGGGTTAGGGTTAGGGTTAGGGTAAGGGTTAGGTTTAGGATTAGTGTTAGGGTTGGGTAAGATTTTGGGTTAGGGTTAGGGTTAGGGTTAGGTTTAGGTTTACGGTTAGGGTAAGGGTAAGGGTTAGGGTTAGGGTTAGGGTTAGGTTTAGTGTTGCAGTTAAGTTTAGGGTTAGGGTTAGAGTAAGGGTAAGGGTAAGGGTTAGGGTTAGGGTCAGGGTTAGGGTTAGGGATAAGGTTAGGGTTAGGGTTAAGATTAGGGTTAGGGTTATGGTAAGGATATGTGTTAGGGATAGGGTTAGGGTTAGGGTTAGGGTTAGGGTTAGGGATAAGGTTAGGGTTAGGGTTAAGATTAGGGTTAGGGTTATGGTAAGGATATGTGTTAGGGATAGGGTTAGGGTTAGGGTTAGGGTTAGGGTTACCGTGAGGGTAAGGGTAAGAGTTAGGGTTATGGTTAGGCTAAAGGTAAGGTAAGGGTTAGGGTTAGGGTTAGGGTTAGCTTTAGGGTAAGGGTTAGGATTAGATTTAGGGTAAGGTTTGTGGTTACAGTTAGGGTTAGGGCAAGGGTAGATGTTAGGGTTAGGGTTAGAATTAACGTTCGGTTTAGGGTTAGGGTAAGGGTAAGTGTTAGGGTTAGGGTTAGTGTTAGGGTTAGGGTAAGGTTTAGGGTTAGCGTTATGGTTAGGGTAGGGGTTAGGGTAAGGGTAAGTGTTAGGGTTAGGGTTAGGGTTGGAATAAGGGTAACGGTTAGGGTTAGGGTTTGTGTTGAGTTTAGGGTTAGGGTTAGGGTAAGGGTAAGGGATAGGGTTAGGGTTAGGGTTAAGGTTAGGGTTAGGGTTAGTGTTAGGGTTAGGTTTAGGGTTAGGGTTAGGGTAAGGGTAAGGATTAGGGTTAGATTTACGGTCAGGGTTAGGGTAATGGTAATGGTTTGCTTTAGGGTTAGGGTTAGGTTTAGTTTTAAGGGCAGTGTTAGGGTTAGGGTAAGGATAAGGGTTAGGGTTAAGGTTAGGGTTAGAGTTAGGGTTAAGATTAGGGTTAGGGTGAGGGTAAGGGTAAGGGATAGGGTTAGGGTTAGGTTTAGGGTTAGGGTTAGGCTTAGGGTTAGGGTTAGGTTTAGGGCTAGGGTTAGGTTAAGGCTAAGCTTTAGGGTTAGGCTTAGGGTTAGAGTTAGGTTTAGTGTTAGGATAAGGGTAAGGGTTAGGGTTAGGGTTAGGGTTAGGGAAAGGGTAAGGGTAACGGTTAGGGGTAGGGTTAGGGTTAAGGTTAGGTTTAGGCTGAGGGTAAGGGTAAGGGTTAGGGTTAGGTTTAGGCTTAGGGTTAGGGTAAAGGTTATGGTTAGCGTTAAGGTTAGGGTAGGGTTTAGGGTAAGCGTAAGTGTTAGGGGTAGGGTTAGGGTTAAGTTTAGGGTTAGGGTTAGGGTTAGGTTTAGGGTTAGGGTTAGGGTAAGTTTTAGGGTTAGGTTTACGGTTAAGGTTACGGTAAGGTTTAGGGTTAGGTTTAGGGTTCGGTTTACAGTAAGGGTAAGTGTTAGGTTTACAGTTAGGGTTAGCTTTAGGGTTAGGGTTAGTGTTAGGGTTAGGGTAAGGATAAGGGTTAGGGTTAAGTTTAGGGTTAGTGTTAGGGTTAGGGTTAAGGTTAGGGTTAGGGTGAGGGTAAGGGTAAAATTTAGGGTTAGGTTTAGGTTTACAGTTAGGGTAAGGGTAAGGGTTATGGTTAAGTTTAGCGTTAGGGTTAGGGTTAGGGTTAGGGTAAGGGTTAGGTTTAGGATTAGGGTTAGGGTTGGGTAAGATTTTGGGTTAGGGTTAGGGTTAGGGTTAGGTTTAGGGTTACGGTTAGGGTAAGGGTAAGGGTTAGGGTTAGGGTTAGGGTTAGGTTTAGTGTTGCAGTTAAGTTTAGGGTTAGGGTTAGAGTAAGGGTAAGGGTAAGGGTTAGGGTTAGGGTTAGGGTTAGGGTTAGGGATAAGGTTAGGGTTAGGGTTAAGATTAGGGTTAGGGTTATGGTAAGGATATGTGTTAGGGATAGGGTTAGGGTTAGGGTTAGGGTTAGGGTTACCGTGAGGGTAAGGGTAAGAGTTAGGGTTATGGTTAGGCTTAAGGTAAGGTAAGGGTTAGGGTTAGGGTTAGGGTTAGGTTTAGGGTAAGGTTTAGGATTAGATTTAGGGTAAGGTTTTTGGTTACAATTAGGGTTAGGGCAAGGGTAGGTGTTAAGGTTAGGGTTAGCATTAACGTTCGGTTTAGGGTTAGGGTAAGGGTAAGGGTTAGGGTTAGGGTTAGTGTTAGGGTTAGGGTAAGGTTTAGGTTTAGCGTTAGGGTTAGGGTAGGGGTTAGGGTAAGGGTAAGTGTTAGGGTTAGGGTTAGGGTTGGAATAAGGGTAAGGGTTAGGGTTAGGGTTATTGTTGGTTTTAGGGTTAGGGTTAGGGTAAGGGTAAGGGATTGTGTTAGGGATAGGGTTAAGGTAAGGGTTAGGGTTAGGGTTAGGGTTAGGTTTAGGGTTAGGGTTAGGGTAAGGGTAAGGATTAGGGTTAGATTTACGGTTAGGGTTAGGGTAAGGGTAATGGTTAGCTTTAGGGTTAGGGTTAGGTTTAGTTTTAAGGGCAGTGTTAGGGTTAGGGTAAGGATAAGGGTTAGGGTTAAGGTTAGGATTAGAGTTAGGGTTAAGATTAGGGTTAGGGTGAGGGTAAGGGTAAGGGATAGGGTAAGGGTTAGGGGTAGGCTTAGGGTTAGGGTTAGGTTTAGGGCTAGGGTTAGGTTAAGGGTAAGCGTTAGGGTTAGGATTAGGGTTGGGGTTAGGGTTAGAGTTAGGTTTAGTGTTAGGTAAGGGTAAGGGTTAGGGTTAGCGTTACGGAAAGGGTAATGGTAATTGTTAGGTGTAGGGTTAGGGTTAAGTTTAGGTTTAGGCTGAGGGTAAGGGTAAGGGTAAGGGTTAGGTTTAGGCTTAGGGTTAGTGTAAGGGTTATGGTTAGCATTAAGATTAGGGTAGGGGTTAGGGTAAGCGTAAGTGTTAGGGGGAGGGTTAGGTTTGGATAAGGGTAAGGGTTAGGGTTAGGCTTAGGCTTAGGGGTGAGGTTTAGGGTTAGGGTTAGGGTTAGGTTTGGGGTTAGGGTTAGGGTTAGGGTTAGGGTAAGGTTAAGGGTTAGGGTTAGGTTTACGGTTAGGGTTAGGGTAAGGGTAATGGTTAGGTTTAGGTTTAGGGCTAGGTTTAGTGTTAGGGGCAGTGTTAGGGTTAGGGTAAGGCTAAGGGTTAGGGTTAAGGTTAGGGTTAGGGTTAGGGTTAGGGTTAAGTTTACGGTTAGGCTGAGGGTAAGGGTAAGGGTTAGGGTTAGGTTTGGGGTTAGGCTTAGGGTTAGGGTTAGTTTTAGGGTTAGGGTTAGGTTAAGGGTAAGGGTTAGGGTTAGGGTTAGGGTTAGAGTTAGGTTTAGTGTTATTGTAAGGTTAAGGGTTAGGGTTATGTTAGGGTTAGGGAAAGGGTAAGGGTTAGGGGTAGGGGTAGGGTTAAAGTTAGGTTTTGGCTGAGGGTAAGGGTAAGGGTTAGGGTTAGGTTTAGCCTTAGTGTTAGGGTAAGGGTTATGGTAAGCGTTAAGGTTAGGGTAGTGGTTAGGGTAAGCGTAAGTGTTAGCGTTAAGGTTAGGGTTAAGTTTAGGGTTAGGGTTAGGGTTAGGGTTAGGTTTAGGTTTAGCGTTAGGGTAAGGTTTAGGGTTAGGTTTATCGTTAGGTTTACGGTAAGGTTTAGGGTTAGGTTTAGGGTTAGGTTTACAGTAAGGTTAAGTGTTAGGTTTACAGTTAGGGTTAGCTTTAGGGTTAGGGTTAGTGTTAGGGTTAGGGTAAGGATAAGGGTTAGGGTTAAGGTTAGGGTTAGGGTTAGGGTTAGGGTTAAGGTTAGGGTTAGGGTGAGGGTAAGGGTAAAGGTTAGGGTTAGGTTTAGGGTTACGGCTAGGGTAAGGGTAAGGGTTATGGTTAAGGTTAGGGTTAGGGTTAGGGTTAGGATAAGGGTTAGGTTTAGGATTATGGTTAGGGTTAGGGTAAGTTTTTGGGTTAGGGTAAGTTTTTGGGTTAGGGTTAGGGTTAGGGTTAGGGTTAGGTTTAGGGTTACGGTTAGGGTAAGGGTAAGGGTTAGGTTTAGTGTTGCAGTTAAGTTTAGGGTTAGGGTTAGGGTAAGGGTAAGGGTAAGGGTTATGGTTAGGGTTAGGGTTAGGGTTTGGTTTAGGGTTGGGGTTAAGGTTAGGCTTAGGGTTAGGGTAAGGGTTAGGGTTAGGGATAAGGTTAGGGTTAGGGTTAAGTTTAGGGTTAGGGTTAAGATTAGGGTTATGGTTAGGTTTAGGGTTGGGCTTAGGGATTAGGTTTAGGTTAGGGTTAGGTTTAGGTTTGTGGTTAGGTTTAGGGTAAGTGGAAGGGTTAGGGTTAGGCTTAGGGTTGAGGTTAGATTTAGGGTTAGGTTTAGGTTTAGGGTTAGGGTTACGGTAAGGGTAAGGGTTAGGGTTAGGGTTAGTGTTAGGGTTAAGTTTAGGGTTAGGGTTAGGGTTAGGATAAGGGTTAGGGTTAGGGTTAGGGTAAGGGTTAGGGGAATGTTTAGGGTAAGGGTTAGGGTTAGCATTTGGTTTAGGGTTGGGGTTAAGGTTAGGCTTAGGGTTAGGGTAAGGGTTAGGGTTAGGGTAAGTGTTAGGGTTAGGGTTAGAGTTAGGGTAAGGGTAAGCGTTAGGGTTAGGGTTAGGGTTAGGTTTAGGGTTAGGTTTAGGGTAAGGGTAATGGTTAGGTTTAGGGTTAGGGTCAGATTTAAGTTTGAGGTTAGGTTTAGTGTTAGGGTTAGGTTAAAGTTTCAGGTTAGGGTTAGGTTTAGGGTTAGGGTTAGTATAAGGGTAAGGGTAAGGGTTATGGTTTGGGTTAGAGTTAGGGTTAGGGGTAGGGTTAGTTTAAGGGTTAGGGTGAGGGTTAGGGTTACATTAGGGTTAGGGTTAGGATAAGGGTTAGGTTTAGGTTTAATGTTAGGGTTAGGGTAAGTGTTAGGATTGGGGTTAGGGTCAGGTTTAAGGTTGGGGTTAAGGTTAGGGTTAGTGTTAGTGTAAGGTTAGGGGTTAGGGTTAGGGTTAGGTTTGGGTAAGTGTTACGGTTAGGTTAGGGTTAGGTTTAGGGTTAGGGTAAGGGTAAGTTCTAGGGTTAGGGGTAGCATTAAGGTTCGGTTTAGGGTTAGGGTAAGGGTAAGGTTTAGGTTTAGGGTTAGTGTTAGGGTTAGGGTAAGGGTTAGGGTTAGCTTTAGGGGTAGGGTATGGGTTAGGGTAATGGTAAGTGTTAGGGTTAGGGTTAGGTTTGGAATGAGGGTAAGGGTTACGGTTAGGGTTAGTGTTACGTTTAGGGTTAGGGTTAGGGTAAGGGTAAGGGATAGGGTTAGGGTTAGGATTAAGGTTAGGGTTAGGGTTAGGGTTAGGGTTAGAGTAAGGGTAAGGGTTAGGGTTAGGTTTACGGTTAGGGTTAGGGTAAGGGTAATGGTTAGGTTTAGGGTTAGGGTTAGGTTTAGTGTTAGGGACAGTGTTAGGGTTAGGGTAAGAATAAGGGTTAGGTTTAAGGTTAGGGTTAGGGTTAGGGTTAAGATTAGGTTTAGGATGAGGGTAAGGGTAAGGGTTAGGTTTAGGTTTAGGGTTAGGGTTAGGCTTAAGGTTAGGGTTAGTTTTAGGGTTAGGGTTAGGTTAAGGGTAAGGGTTAGGGTTAGGTTTAGGCTTAGGGTTAGAGTTAAGTTTAGTGTTAGTGTAAAGGTAAGGGTTAGGGTTAGGGTTAGGGAAAGGGTAAGGGTAAGGGTTAGGGGTAGGGTTAGGGTTAAGGTTGGGTTTAGGCTGAGGGTAAGGGTAAGGGTTAGGGTTAGGTTTAGGCTTAGGGTGAGGGTAAAGGTTATGGTTAGCGTTAAGGTTAGGGTAGGGTTTAGGGAAAGCATAAGTTTTAGGGTTAGGGTTAGGGTTAAGTTTAGTGTTAGGGTTAGGGTTAGGTTTAGGGTTAGGGTTAGGGTAAGTTTTAGGGTTAGGTTTACGGTTAAGGTTACGATATGTTTTAGGGTTAGGTTTAAAGTAAGGATAAGTGTTAGGTTTACAGTTAGGGTTAGCTTTAGGGTTAGGGTTAGTGTTAGGGTTAGGGTAAGGATAAGGGTTAGGGTTAAGGTTAGGGTTAGTGTTAGGGTTAGGGTTAAGGTTAGGGTTAGGGTGAGGGTAAAGGTAAAGTTTAGGGTTAGGTTTAGGTTTACAGTTAGGGTAAGGGTAAGGGTTATGGTTAAGTTTAGCGTTAGGGTTAGGGTTAGGGTTAGGGTAAGGGTTAGGTTTAGGATTAGGGTTAGGGTTGGGTAAGATTTTGGGTTAGGGTTAGGGTTAGGGTTAGGTTTAGGGTTACGGTTAGGGTAAGGGTAAGGGTTAGGGTTAGGGTTAGGGTTAGGTTTAGTGTTGCAGTTAAGTTTAGGGTTAGGGTTAGAGTAAGGGTAAGGGTTAGGGTTAGGGTTAGGGTTAGGGTTCGGGTTAGGGATAAGGTTAGGGTTAGGGTTAAGATTAGGGTTAGGGTTATGGTAAGGATATGTGTTAGGGATAGGGTTAGGGTTAGGGTTAGGGTTAGGGTTACCGTGAGGGTAAGGGTAAGAGTTAGGGTTATGGTTAGGCTAAAGGTAAGGTAAGGGTTAGGGTTAGGGTTAGGGTTAGCTTTAGGGTAAGGGTTAGGTTTAGATTTAGGGTAAGGTTTGTGGTTACAGTTAGGGTTAGGGCAAGGGTAGGTGTTAGGGTTACTGTTAGAATTAACGTTCGGTTTAGGGTTAGGGTAAGGGTAAGTGTTAGGGTTTGGGTTAGTGTTAGGGTTAGGGTAAGGTTTAGGGTTAGCGTTATGGTTAGGGTAGGGGATAGGGTAAGGGTAAGTGTTAGGGTTAGGGTTAGGGTTGGAATAAGGGTAACGGTTAGGGTTAGGGTTTGTGTTGAGTTTAGGGTTAGGGTTAGGGTAAGGGTAAGGGATAGGGTTAGGGTTAGAGTTAAGGTTAGGGTTAAGGTTAGTGTTAGGGTTAGGTTTAGGGTTAGGGTTAGGGTAAGGGTAAGGATTAGGGTTAGATTTACGGTCAGGGTTAGGGTAATGGTAATGGTTTGCTTTAGGGTTAGGGTTAGGTTTAGTTTTAAGGGCAGTGTTAGGGTTAGGGTAAGGATAAGGGTTAGGGTTAAGGTTAGGGTTAGAGTTAGGGTTAAGATTAGGGTTAGGGTGAGGGTAAGGGTAAGGGATAGGGTTAGGGTTAGGTTTAGGGTTAGGGTTAGGCTTAGGGTTAGGGTTAGGTTTAGGGCTAGGGTTAGGTTAAGGCTAAGCTTTAGGGTTAGGCTTAGGGTTAGAGTTAGGTTTAGTGTTAGGATAAGGGTAAGGGTTAGGGTTAGGGTTAGGGTTAGGGAAAGGGTAAGGGTAACGGTTAGGGGTAGGGTTAGGGTTAAGTTTAGGTTTAGGCTGAGGGTAAGGGTAAGGGTTAGGGTTAGGTTTAGGCTTAGGGTTAGGGTAAAGGTTATGGTTAGCGTTAAGGTTAGGGTAGGGTTTAGGGTAAGCGTAAGTGTTAGGGGTAGGGTTAGGGTTAAGTTTAGGGTTAGGGTTAGGGTTAGGTTTAGGGTTAGGGTTAGGGTAAGTTTTAGGGTTAGGTTTACGGTTAAGGTTACGGTAAAGTTTAGGGTTACGTTTAGGGTTAGGTTTACAGTAAGGGTAAGTGTTAGGTTTACAGTTAGGGTTAGCTTTAGGGTTAGGGTTAGTGTTAGGGTTAGGGTAAGGATAAGGGTTAGGGTTAAGTTTAGGGTTAGTGTTAGGGTTAGGGTTAAGGTTAGGGTTAGGGTGAGGGTAAGGGTAAAATTTAGGGTTAGGTTTAGGTTTACAGTTAGGGTAAGGGTAAGGGTTATGGTTAAGTTTAGCGTTAGGGTTAGGGTTAGGGTTAGGGTAAGGGTTAGGTTTAGGATTAGGGTTAGGGTTGGGTAAGATTTTGGGTTAGGGATAGGGTTAGGGTTAGGTTTAGGGTTACGGTTAGGGTAAGGGTAAGGGTTAGGTTTAGGGTTAGGGTTAGGTTTAGTGTTGCAGTTAAGTTTAGGGTTAGGGTTAGAGTAAGGGTAAGGGTAAGGGTTAGGGTTAGGGTTAGGGTTAGGGTTAGGGATAAGGTTAGGGTTAGGGTTAAGATTAGGGTTAGGGTTATGGTAAGGATATGTGTTAGGGATAGGGTTAGGGTTAGGGTTAGGGTTAGGGTTACCGTGAGGGTAAGGGTAAGAGTTAGGGTTATGGTTAGGCTTAAGGTAAGGTAAGGGTTAGGGTTAGGGTTAGGGTTAGGTTTAGGGTAAGGTTTAGGATTGGATTTAGGGTAAGGTTTGTGGTTACAATTAGGGTTAGGGCAAGGGTAGGTGTTAAGGTTAGGGTTAGCATTCACGTTCGGTTTAGGGTTAGGGTAAGGGTAAGGGTTAGGTTTAGGGTTAGTGTTAGGGTTAGGGTAAGGTTTAGGTTTAGCGTTAGGGTTAGGGTAGGGGTTAGGGTAAGGGTAAGTGTTAGGGTTAGGGTTAGGGTTGGAATAAGGGTAAGGGTTAGGGTTAGGGTTATTGTTGGTTTTAGGGTTAGGGTTAGGGTAAGGGTAAGGGATTGGGTTAGGGATAGGGTTAAGGTAAGGGTTAGGGTTAGGGTTAGGGTTAGGGTTAGGGTAAGGGTAAGGATTAGGGTTAGATTTACGGTTAGGGTTAGGGTAAGGGTAATGGTTAGCTTTAGGGTTAGGGTTAGGTTTAGTTTTAAGGGCAGTGTTAGGGTTAGGGTAAGGATAAGGGTTAGGGTTAAGGTTAGGATTAGAGTTAGGGTTAAGATTAGGGTTAGGGTGAGGGTAAGGGTAAGGGATAGGGTAAGGGTTAGGGGTAGGCTTAGGGTTAGGGTTAGGTTTAGGGCTAGGGTTAGGTTAAGGGTAAGCGTTAGGGTTAGGATTAGGGTTGGGGTTAGGGTTAGAGTTAGGTTTAGTGTTAGGTAAGGGTAAGGGTTAGGGTTAGCGTTACAGAAAGGGTAATGGTAATTGTTAGGTGTAGGGTTAGGGTTAAGTTTAGGTTTAGGCTGAGGGTAAGGGTAAGGGTAAGGGTTAGGTTTAGGCTTAGGGTTAGTGTGAGGGTTATGGTTAGCATTAAGATTAGGGTAGGGGTTAGGGTAAGCGTAAGTGTTAGGGGGAGGGTTAGGTTTGGATAAGGGTAAGGGTTAGGGTTAGGGTTAGGCTTAGGGGTGAGGTTTAGGGTTAGGGTTAGGGTTAGGTTTGGGGTTAGGGTTAGGGTTAGGGTTAGGGTAAGGTTAAGGGTTAGGGTTAGGTTTACGGTTAGGGTTAGGGTAAGGGTAATGGTTAGGTTTAGTTTTAGGGCTAGGTTTAGTGTTAGGGGCAGTGTTAGGGTTAGGGTAAGGCTAAGGGTTAGGGTTAAGGTTAGGGTTAGGGTTAGGGTTAGGGTTAAGTTTACGGTTAGGTGGAGGGTAAGGGTAAGGGTTAGGGTTAGGTTTGGGGTTAGGGTTAGGCTTAGGGTTAGGGTTAGTTTTAGGGTTAGGGTTAGGTTAAGGGTAAGGGTTAGGGTTAGGGTTAGGGTTAGAGTTAGGTTTAGTGTTATTGTAAGGGTAAGTGTTAGGGTTATGTTAGGGTTAGGGAAAGGGTAAGTGTTAGGGGTAGGGGTAGGGTTAAAGTTAGGTTTTGGCTGAGGGTAAGGGTAAGGGTTAGGGTTAGGTTTAGCCTTAGTGTTAGGGTAAGGGTTATGGTAAGCGTTAAGGTTAGGGTAGTGGTTAGGGTAAGCGTAAGTGTTAGCGTTAAGGTTAGGGTTAAGTTTAGGGTTAGGGTTAGGGTTAGGGTTAGGTTTAGGTTTAGCGTTAGGGTAAGGTTTAGGGTTAGGTTTATGGTTAGGTTTACGGTAAGGTTTAGGGTTACGTTTAGGGTTAGGTTTACAGTAAGGTTAAGTGTTAGGTTTACAGTTAGGGTTAGCTTTAGGGTTAGGGTTAGTGTTAGGGTTAGGGTAAGGATAAGGGTTAGGGTTAAGGTTAGGGTTAGGGTTAGGGTTAGGGTTAAGGTTAGGGTTAGGGTGAGGGTAAGGGTAAAGGTTAGGGTTAGGTTTAGGGTTACGGCTAGGGTAAGGGTAAGGGTTATGGTTAAGGTTAGGGTTAGGGGTAGGGTTAGGATAAGGGTTAGGTTTAGGATTATGGTTAGGGTTAGGGTAAGTTTTTGGGTTAGGGTAAGTTTTTGGGTTAGGGTTAGGGTTAGGGTTAGGGTTAGGTTTAGGGTTACGGTTAGGGTAAGGGTAAGGGTTAGGTTTAGTTTTGCAGTTAAGTTTAGGGTTAGGGTTAGGGTAAGGGTAAGGGTAAGGGTTATGGTTAGGGTTAGGGTTAGGGTTTGGTTTAGGGTTGGGGTTAAGGTTAGGCTTAGGGTTAGGGTAAGGGTTAGGGTTAGGGATAAGGTTAGGGTTAGGGTTAAGTTTAGGGTTAGGGTTAAGATTAGGGTTATGGTTAGGTTTAGGGTTGGGCTTAGGGATTAGGTTTAGGGTTAGGGTTAGGGTTAGGGTTAGGTTTGTGGTTAGGTTTAGGGTAAGTGGAAGGGTTAGGGTTAGGCTTAGGGTTGAGGTTAGAGTTAGGGTTAGGGTTAGGTTTAGGGTTAGGGTTACGGTAAGGGTAAGGGTTAGGGTTAGGGTTAGTGTTAGGGTTAAGTTTAGGGTTAGGGTTAGGGTTAGGATAAGGGTTAGGGTTAGGGTTAGGGTAAGGGTTAGGGGAATGTTTAGGGTAAGGGTTAGGGTTAGCATTTGGTTTAGGGTTGGGGTTAATGTTAGGCTTAGGGTTAGGGTAAGGGTTAGGGTTAGGGTAAGTGTTAGGGTTAGGGTTAGAGTTAGGGTAAGGGTAAGCGTTAGGGTTAGGGTTAGGGTTAGGTTTAGGGTTAGGTTTAGGGTAAGGGTAATGGTTAGGTTTAGGGTTAGGGTCAGATTTAAGTTTGAGGTTAGGTTTAGTGTTAGGGTTAGGTTAAAGTTTCAGGTTAGGGTTAGGTTTAGGGTTAGGGTTAGTATAAGGGTAAGGGTAAGGGTTATGGTTTGGGTTAGAGTTAGGGTTAGGGGTAGGGTTAGTTTAAGGGTTAGGGTGAGGGTTAGGGTTACATTAGGGTTAGGGTTAGGATAAGGGTTAGGTTTAGGTTTAATGTTAGGGTTAGGGTAAGTGTTAGGATTGGGGTTAGGGTCAGGTTTAAGGTTGGGGTTAAGGTTAGGGTTAGTGTTAGTGTAAGGTTAGGGGTTAGGGTTAGGGTTAGGTTTGGGTAAGTGTTACGGTTAGGTTAGGGTTAGGTTTAGGGTTAGGGTAAGGGTAAGTTCTAGGGTTAGGGGTAGCATTAAGGTTCGGTTTAGGGTTAGGGTAAGGTAAGGTTTAGGGTTAGGGTTAGTGTTAGGGTTAGGGTAAGGGTTAGGGTTAGCTTTAGGGGTAGGGTATGGGTTAGGGTAAGGGTAAGTGTTAGGGTTAGGGTTAGGTTTGGAATGAGGGTAAGGGTTACGGTTAGAGTTAGTGTTACGTTTAGGGTTAGGGTTAGGGTAAGGGTAAGGGATAGGGTTAGGGTTAGGATTAAGGTTAGGGTTAGGGTTAGGGTTAGGGTTAGGGTAAGGGTAAGGGTTAGGGTTAGGTTTACGGTTAGGGTTAGGGTAAGGGTAATGGTTAGGTTTAGGGTTAGGGTTAGGTTTAGTGTTAGGGACAGTGTTAGGGTTAGGGTAAGAATAAGGGTTAGGTTTAAGGTTAGGGTTAGGGTTAGGGTTAAGATTAGGTTTAGGATGAGGGTAAGGGTAAGGGTTAGGTTTAGGTTTAGGGTTAGGGTTAGGCTTAAGGTTAGGGTTAGTTTTAGGGTTAGGGTTAGGTTAAGGGTAAGGGTTAGGGTTAGGTTTAGGCTTAGGGTTAGAGTTAAGTTTAGTGTTAGTGTAAAGGTAAGGGTTAGGGTTAGGGTTAGGGAAAGGGTAAGGGTAAGGGTTAGGGGTAGGGTTAGGGTTAAGGTTGGGTTTAGGCTGAGGGTAAGGGTAAGGGTTAGGGTTAGGTTTAGGCTTAGGTGAGGTAAAGGTTATGGTTAGCGTTAAGGTTAGGGTAGGGTTTAGGGAAAGCATAAGTGTTAGGGTTAGGGTTAGGGTTAAGTTTAGTGTTAGGGTTAGGGTTAGGTTTAGGGTTAGGGTTAGGGTAAGTTTTAGGGTTAGGTTTACGGTTAAGGTTACGATATGGTTTAGGGTTAGGTTTAGGGTTAGGTTTAAAGTAAGGATAAGTGTTAGGTTTACAGTTAGGGTTAGCTTTAGGGTTAGGGTTAGTGTTAGGGTTAGGGTAAGGATAAGGTTAGGGTTAAGGTTAGGGTTAGTGTTAGGGTTAGGGTTAAGGTTAGGGTTAGGGTGAGGGTAAAGGTAAAGTTTAGGGTTAGGTTTAGGTTTACAGTTAGGGTAAGGGTAAGGGTTATGGTTAAGTTTAGCGTTAGGTTAGGGTTAGGGTTAGGGTAAGGGTTAGGTTTAGGATTAGGGTTAGGGTTGGGTAAGATTTTGGGTTAGGGTTAGGGTTAGGGTTAGGTTTAGGGTTACGGTTAGGGTAAGGGTTAGGGTTAGGGTTAGGGTTAGGTTTAGTGTTGCAGTTAAGTTTAGGGTTAGGGTTAGAGTAAGGGTAAGGGTAAGGGTTAGGGTTAGGGTTAGGGTTAGGGTTCGGGTTAGGGATAAGGTTAGGGTTAGGGTTAAGATTAGGGTTAGGGTTATGGTAAGGATATGTGTTAGGGATAGGGTTAGGGTTAGGGTTAGGGTTAGGGTTACCGTGAGGGTAAGGGTAAGAGTTAGGGTTATGGTTAGGCTAAAGGTAAGGTAAGGGTTAGGGTTAGGGTTAGGGTTAGCTTTAGGGTAAGGGTTAGGTTTAGATTTAGGGTAAGGTTTGTGGTTACAGTTAGGGTTAGGGCAAGGGTAGGTGTTAGGGTTACTGTTAGAATTAACGTTCGGTTTAGGGTTAGGGTAAGGGTAAGTGTTAGGGTTAGGGTTAGTGTTAGGGTTAGGGTAAGGTTTAGGGTTAGCGTTATGGTTAGGGTAGGGTTAGGGTAAGGGTAAGTGTTAGGGTTAGGGTTAGGGTTGGAATAAGGGTAACGGTTAGGGTTAGGGTTTGTGTTGAGTTTAGGGTTAGGGTTAGGGTAAGGGTAAGGGATAGGGTTAGGGTTAGGGTTAAGGTTAGGGTTAGGGTTAGTGTTAGGGTTAGGTTTAGGGTTAGGGTTAGGGTAAGGGTAAGGATTAGGGTTAGATTTACGGTCAGGGTTAGGGTAATGGTAATGGTTTGCTTTAGGGTTAGGGTTAGGTTTAGTTTTAAGGGCAGTGTTAGGGTTAATGTAAGGATAAGGGTTAGGGTTAAGGTTAGGGTTAGAGTTAGGTTAAGATTAGGGTTAGGGTGAGGGTAAGGGTAAGGGATAGGGTTAGGGTTAGGTTTAGGGTTAGGGTTAGGCTTAGGGTTAGGGTTAGGTTTAGGGCTAGGGTTAGGTTAAGGCTAAGCTTTAGGGTTAGGCTTAGGGTTAGAGTTAGGTTTAGTGTTAGGATAAGGGTAAGGGTTAGGGTTAGGGTTAGCGTTAGGTAAAGGGTAAGGGTAATGGTTAGGGGTAGGGTTAGGGTTAAGGTTAGGTTTAGGCTGAGGGTAAGGGTAAGGGTTAGGGTTAGGTTTAGGCTTAGGGTTAGGGTAAAGGTTATGGTTAGCGTTAAGGTTAGGGTAGGGTTTAGGGTAAGCGTAAGTGTTAGGGTAGGGTTAGGGTTAAGTTTAGGGTTAGGGTTAGGGTTAGGTTTAGGGTTAGGGTTAGGGTAAGTTTTAGGGTTAGGTTTACGGTTAAGGTTACGATACGGTTTAGGTTAGGTTAGGGTTAGGTTTAAAGTAAGGGTAAGTGTTAGGTTTACAGTTAGGGTTAGCTTTAGGTTAGGGTTAGTGTTAGGGTTAGGGTAAGGATAAGGGTTAGGGTTAAGGTTAGGGTTAGTGTTAGGGTTAGGTTAAGGTTAGGGTTAGGGTGAGGGTAAGGGTAAAGTTTAGGGTTAGGTTTAGGTTTACAGTTAGGGTAAGGGTAAGGGTTATGGTTAAGTTTAGCGTTAGGGTTAGGGTTAGGGTTAGGGTAAGGGTTAGGTTTAGGATTAGTGTTAGGGTTGGGTAAGATTTTGGGTTAGGGTTAGGGTTAGGGTTAGGTTTAGGTTTACGGTTAGGGTAAGGGTAAGGGTTAGGGTTAGGGTTAGGGTTAGGTTTAGTGTTGCAGTTAAGTTAGGGTTAGGGTTAGAGTAAGGGTAAGGGTAAGGGTTAGGGTTAGGGTCAGGGTTAGGGTTAGGGATAAGGTTAGGGTTAGGGTTAAGATTAGGGTTAGGGTTATGGTAAGGATATGTGTTAGGGATAGGGTTAGGGTTAGGGTTAGGGTTAGGGTTAGGTTTAGTGTTGCAGTTAAGTTTAGGGTTAGGGTTAGAGTAAGGGTAAGGGTAAGGGTTAGGGTTAGGGTTAGGGTTAGGGTTCAGGGATAAGGTTAGGGTTAGGGTTAAGATTAGGGTTAGGGTTATGGTAAGGATATGTGTTAGGGATAGGGTTAGGGTTAGGGTTAGGGTTAGGGTTACCGTGAGGGTAAGGGTAAGAGTTAGGGTTATGGTTAGGCTTAAGGTAAGGTAAGGGTTAGGGTTAGGGTTAGGGTTAGCTTTAGGGTAAGGTTTAGGATTAGATTTAGGGTAAGGTTTGTGGTTACAATTAGGGTTAGGGCAAGGGTAGGTGTTAGGGTTAGGGTTAGCATTAACGTTCGGTTTAGGGTTAGGGTAAGGGTAAGGGTTAGGGTTAGGGTTAGTGTTAGGGTTAGGGTAAGGTTTAGGTTAGCGTTAGGGTTAGGGTAGGGGTTAGGGTAAGGGTAAGTGTTAGGGTTAGGGTTAGGGTTGGAATAAGGGTAAGGGTTAGGGTTAGGGTTATTGTTGGTTTTAGGGTTAGGGTTAGGGTAAGGGTAAGGGATTGGGTTAGGGTTAGGTTAAGGTAAGGGTTAGGGTTAGGGTTAGGGTTAGGTTTAGGTTTAGGTTTAGGGTTAGGGTAAGGGTAAGGGATAGGGTTATGGTTAGGGTTAAGGTTAGGTTAGGGTTAGTGTTAGGGTTAGGTTTAGGGTTAGGGTTAGGGTAAGGGTAAGGATTAGGGTTAGATTTACGGTTAGGGTTTGGGTAAGGGTAATGGTTAGCTTCAGGGTTAGGGTTAGGTTTAGTTTTAAGGGCAGTGTTAGGGTTAGGGTAAGGATAAGGGTTAGGGTTAAGGTTAGGATTAGAGTTAGGGTTAAGATTAGGGTTAGGGTGAGGGTAAGGGTAAGGGATAGGGTAAGGGTTAGGGGTAGGCTTAGGGTTAGGGTTAGGTTTAGGGCTAGGGTTAGGTTAAGGGTAAGCGTTAGGGTTAGGATTAGGGTTGGGGTTAGGGTTAGAGTTAGGTTTAGTGTTAGGTAAGGGTAAGGGTTAGGGTTAGCGTTAGGGAAAGGGTAATGGTAATTGTTAGGTATAGGGTTAGGGTTAAGTTTAGGTTTAGGCTGAGGGTAAGGGTAAGGGTAAGGGTTAGGTTTAGGCTTAGGGTTAGTGTAAGGGTTATGGTTAGCATTAAGATTAGGGTAGGGGTTAGGGTAAGCGTAAGTGTTAGGGGGAGGGTTAGGTTTGGGTAAGGGTAAGGGTAAGGGTTAGGGTTAGGGTAAGGATTAGTGTTACGTTTAGGGTAAGGTTTAGGGTTAGGGTTAGGGTAAGGGTAAGTGTTAGGGTTAGGGTTAGCATTAAGGTTAGGTTTAGGGTTAGGGTATGGATAAGGGTTATGGTTAGGGTTAGGTTTATGGTTAGGGTAAGGTTTAGGGTTACCGTTATGGTTAGGGTAGGGGTAAGGGTAAGGGTAAGTATTAGGGTCAGGGTTAGGGTTAGGATAAGAGTAAAGGTTAGGGTTAGGGTTAGGGTAAGGGTAAGGTTCAGGGTTAAGGTTAGGGTTAGGGTTAGGGTAAGGGTATGGATTAGGGTTAGGGTTAGGGTTAGGGTAAGGTTTAGGGTTAGGGTTAGCATTATGGTTAGGGTAGGGGTAAGGGTAAGGGTAAGTATTAGGGTCAGGGTTAGGGTTAGGATAAGAGTAAAGGTTAGGGTTAGGGTTAATGTAAGGGTAAGGGTTAGGGTTAGGTTTAGGGTTACGATTAGGGTAAGGGTAAGGGTTAGGGTTAGGTTAGGTTTAGGGTTAGGGTTAGGGTAAGGGTAAGGGTTAGGGTTAGGGTTAGGGTTAAGTTTAGGGTTAGGGTTAGGGTTAGGTTGAGCGTTAGCCGTAGGGTAAGGGTAAGGGTTAGGGTTAGGGTTACGGTTAGGGTAAGGGTTAGGGTTAGGGTTAGGGTAAGGGTAAGTGTTAGGGTTAAGGTTAGGGTTAGGGTTAGAGTAAGGGTATGGATTAGGGTTAGGGTTAGGGTAAGGTTTAGGGTTAGGGTTAGCATTAAGGTTAGGGTTAGGGTTAGGGTAAGGGTAAGGGTTAGGGTTATGTTTAGGGTTATGGTTAGGGTAAGGGTAAGGGTTATGATTAAGGTTAGTGTTAGGGTTAGGTTTAGGGTTAGGGTGAGGGTGAGGGTAATGGTTTGGGTGAGGATTAGGGTTAGGGTTAGGGTAAGGTTTTGGGTTATGTTTAGGTTAGGGTTACGGATAGGGTAAGGTTAAGGGTTAGGGTTAGGGTTAGGGTTAGGTTTAGTGTTGCAGTTAAGTTTAGGGTTAGGGTTAGGGTAAGGGTAAGGGTTAGGTTTAGGGTTAGGGTTAGGGTTAGGGATAGGGTTAGGGTTAGGGTTAAGGTTAGGGTTAGGGTTACGGTAAGCATATGTGTTAGGGTTAGGGTTAAGGTTAAGTTTAGGGTTAGCGTTAGGGTAAGGGTAAGAGCTAGGGTTGGGTTTAGGGTTAAGGTAAGGTAAGGGTTAGGGTTAGGGTTAGGGTTAAGGTTAGGGTTAGGTTTAGGGTAAGGTTCGGTTAGTTTTAGTTTAAGGTGTAGGGTTATGATTAGGGTTAGGGTAAGGGTAGGTGTTAGGTTTAGGGTTAGCATTAAGGTTAGTTTAGGGTTAGGGTAAGGGTAAGGGTTAGAGTTAGGGTTAGGGTTAGTGTTAGGGTTAGGGTAAGGGTTACGGTTAGCGATAGGGTTAGGGTAGGGGTTAGGGTAAGGGTAAGTGTTAGGGTTAGGTTAGGGTTGGAATAAGGTTAAGGGTCAGGTTTAGGGTTAGTGTTAAGTTTTGGGTTAGGGTTCGGGTAAGGGTAAGGGTTAGGGTTAGGTTTAGGGTTAGGGTTAGGGTTAGGGTAAGGGTAATGGTTAGGTTTAGGGTTACGGTTAGGTTTAGTGTTAGGGTTAGGGTAAGATAAGGGTTAGGGTTAAGGTTAGGGTTAGGGTTAGGGTTACGGTTAAGATTAGGGTTAGGGTGAGGGTAAGGGTAAAAGTTAGGGTTAGGTTTAGGGTTAGGGTTATTCTTAGGGTTAGGGTTAGTTTTAAGGTTAGGGTTAGGTTAAGGGTAAGGGTTAGGGTTAGGGTTAGGCTTAGAGTTAGGTTTAGTGTTAGGGTAAGGGTAAGGGTTAGGGTTAGGGTTAGGTTAGTGAAAGGGTAAGGACAAGGTTTAGGGATAGGGTTAGGGTTAAGGTTAGGTTTAGGCTGAGGGAAAGGGTAAGTGTTAGGGTTAGGTTTAGGCTTAGGTTTAGGGTAAGGGTTATGGTCAGCGTTAAGGTTAGGGTAGGGTTAGGGTTAGGTTTAAATTTAGGGTTAGTGATAGGGTAAGGTTTAGGTTTAGGTTTAGGGTTAGGGTTACTTTAAGGTTTAGGGTTAGGTTTAGGGTTAGGTTTACAGTAAGGGTAAGTGTTAGGTTTACAGTTAGGGATAGCTTTAGGGTTAGGGTTAGTGTTAGGGTAGGGTAAGGATAAGGGTTAGGGTTAAGGTTAGGGTTAGGGTTAGGTTTAGGGTTAAGTTTAGGGTTAGGGTGAGGGTAAGGGTAAAGGTTAGGGATATGTTTAGGTTTACGGTTAGGGTAAGGGTAATGGTTATGGTTAAGGTTAGGGTTAGGGTTAGAGTTAGGTTTAGGGTTAGGGTAAGGGTTAGTGTTAGGATTAGAGTTAGGATTAGGGTGAGGTTTTGGGTTAGGGTTAGGGTTAGGGTTAGCTTTAGGGTTACGGTAAGGGTAAGGGTAAGGGTTAGGGTTAGGGTTAGGGTTAGGTTTAGTGTTGCAATTAAGTTTTGGGTTAGGGTTAGGGTAAGGGTAAGCGGTAAGGGTTAGTGTTAGGGTTAGGGTTAGGGTTAAGGTTAGGGTGAGGGTTAAGATTAGGATTAGGGTTATGGTAAGGATATGTGTTATGGATAGGGTTAGGGTTAGGGTTAGGGTTAGCGTTAGGGTAAGGGTAAGATTTAGGGTTAGTGTTAGGCTTAACGTAAGGTAAGGGTTAGGGTTAGGGTTATGGTTAGATTTAGGGTAAGGGTTAGGGTTAGGTTTAGGGTAAGGTTTAGGGTTACGGTTAGGTTTAGGGTAAGGGTAGGTGTTAGGGTTAGGGTTAGCATAAAGGTTAGGTTTAGGGTTAGAGTAAGGGTAAGAGTTAGGGTTAGGGTTAGGGTTAGGGATAAGGTTAGGGTTATGGTTAAGGTTAGGGTTAGGGTTAAGATTAGGGTTAGGGTTAGGTTTAGGATTGGGCTTAGGGGTTAGGTTTAGGGTTAGGTTTAGGGTTAGGTTTTGGGTTAGGGTTAGGGTAAGTGTAAGGGTTAGGGTTAGGGTTAGAGTTGAGGTTAGGGTTAAGGTTAGGGTGAGGTTTAGGGTTAGGGTTACGGTAAGGGTAAGGATTAGGGTTAGGGTTAGTGTTAGGGTTAATGTTAGGGTTAGGGTTAGGGTGTAGGATAAGGGTTAGGGTTAGGGTTGGGGTTAGGGTAAGGGTTAGGGTAATGGTTAGTGTAAGGGTTAGGGTTAGCGTTTGGTTTAGGGTTGGGGTTAAGGTTAGGCTTATGTTTAAGGTAAGGGTAAGGGTTAGGGTTAGGGTTAGGGTTAGGGTAAGTGTTAGGTTAGGGTTAGGGTTAGGGTTAGTTTAGGGTAAGGGTAAGCGTTAGGGTTAGGGTTAGGGTTAGGGGTTATGTTTAGGGTTAGGGTTAGGGTAAGGATAAGCCTTATGGTTAGGGTTAGGGTTAGGTTTAGGGTTAGGTTTAGGGTAAGGGTAATGGTTAGGTTTAGGGTTAGAGTCAGATTTAAGTTTGAGGTTAGGTTTAGTGTTAGGGTTAGGGTTAGGGTAATAGTTAGAGGTTAGGGTTAGGGTTAGGGTTAGGGTTAGGGGTAGGGTTAGGGTTGGGGAGGGTTAGGGTGGTGGGTTAGGGAGATAGGGTTAGGGTAGAGTGGTAGGGTAGGGGTTGGGAGGTTAGGGGTTAGTGTAGTTAGGGGTAGGGGTAGGGTTAGGGGTGGGAGTGTGGGTTAGGGGTGGGGTAGGGTTAGGGTTAGGTGTAGGGGTAGGGGTAGGGTTAGGTGTTGGGTAGGTAGTAGGTTGGGTTAGGTAGGGTAGGGGTGAGGGGTAGGGGTAGGGTAGGAGGTGTGGGTTAGGGGTTAGGGTAGGGGTAGGGTTAGGGTTAGGGTTAGGGGTGGGTATGGGTTAGGGCTGAGGGGTAGGGGTAGGGGGTGAGGGGTAGGTGGGTTGGGGTTAGGGGTAGGGTGTGGGGGTGGGGTGAGGTGGTAAGGGGGTGAGGTAGGGGTTGGGTGTGGGGTGGGGGAGGTGGTGGGGTTTGGGGTGGGGGTGGGGTGGGGTTGGGGATGGGGGTGGGGGTGGGTGAGGGGGTTGGTCGCTCACTGGAGGGGGGGTGAGAGCGCGGGGAAGCACGACGCAGGTGGGGGGGGGGTGTGTTAAGGGTTAGGGTTAGGGTTAGGGTAAGCGTAAGGGTTAGGGTTAAGGTTAGGGTTAGGTTTAGGGTAAGGTTATGGATTAAGGTTAGGGTTAGGGATAGGGTAAGGTTTAGGTATAGGGTTAGCATTAAGGTTAGGGTTAGGGTTAGGGTAAGGGTAAGGGTTAGGGTTAGGTTTAGGGTTCCGGTTAGGGTTAATAGTTAGTGTTCGGGTTAGGTTTAGGGTTAGTATAAGGGTAAGGATAAGAGTTAGGGTTAGGGATAGGGTCATGGTTCGGGTTAGGTTTAGGGTTAGTGTTAGGGTAAGGGTAAGGGTTAGGGTTAGGGTTAGGGTTAAGTTTAGTGCTAGGGTTAGGGTAAGGGTAAAGGTTAGGGTTAGGGTTACGGTTAGGTTAAGGGTTAGGGTTAGGGTTAGGGTTAGGGTAAGAATAAGGGTTAGGGTTAAGTTTAGTGTTAGGGTTTGGGTTAGGGTTAAGGTTAGGGTTAGGGTGAGGGTAAGGGTTAGGGTTAAGCTTAGGTTTAGGGTTAGGTTTAGGGTAAGGGTAAAGGTTTGGGTTAGGGTTAGGGTAGGGTAAGGGTTATGCTTAAGGTTATTGTTAGGGTTAAGGTTAGGGTAAGGGTTAGGTTTAGGATTAGGGTTAGGGTTAGGGTAAGGTTTTGTGTTAGGGTTAGGGTTAGGGTAAGGTTTAGGGTTACGGATAGGATAAGGGTAAGGGTTAGGGTTAGGTTTAGGGTTAGGTTTAGTGTTGCAGTTAAGTTTAGGGTTAGGGTTATGGTAAGTGTTAGGGTTAGGGTTAGGGTAAGGGTAAGGTTTAGGTTTAGGGTTAAGGATAAGTCTTAGGGTTAGGTTTAGGTTAAGGATAAGGGTTAGCGTTAGGGTTAGGGTTTGGGTAAGGGTTAGGGTTAGGGTTAGGGTTAGGTTTAGTGTTAGGGCTGTGGTAAGTGTAAGGGTTAGTGTTAGTGTTAGGGTTAAGGTTAGGGTTAGGGTTGGGCTTAGGGTTAGGGTAAGGGAAAGGGTTAGGTTTAGGGTTAGGAATAGGGAAAGATTAGGGGGTAGGGTTAGGGTTAGGGTTAGGGTAAGGATATGTGTTAGGGTTAGGGTTAGAGTTAGCGTTAGGGGAAGGGTAAGAGTTAGGGTTAAAGTTAGTGTTAGGGTAAGGGTAAGGGTTAGGGTTAGGGTTAGGGTTAGGTTTAGGATAAGGATTAGTGTTAGGTTTAGGATAAGGTTTAGGGTTAGGGTTAGTATAAGGGTAAGTGTTAGGGTTAGGGTTAGCATTAAGGTTAGGTTTGGGGTTAGGGTAAGGATAAGGTTTATGGTTAGGGTTAGGTTTATGGTTAGGGTAAGGTTTAGGGTTACCGTTATGGTTAGGATAGGGGTTAGGGTAAGGGTAAGTGTTAGGGTCAGGGTTAGGGTTAGGATAAGAGTAAGGGTTAGGGTTAGGGTTAGGGTAAGCTTAAGGTTTAGGGTTAAGGTTAGGGTTAGGGTTAGGGTAAGGATATAGATTAGGGTTAGGGTAAGGTTTAGGGTTAGGGTTAGCATTAAGGTTATTTTTAGGGTTAGGGTAAGGGTAAGGGTTAGGGTTAGGTTTAGGGTTAGGTTTAGTGTAAGGGTTAGGTTTAGGGTTTAGGGTTAGTGTTAGGTTTAGTTTAAGGGTTAGGGTTAGGGTTAGGTTTACGTTAGGGTTAGGGTTAGGATAAGGGTTAGGGTTAGGGTTAATGTTAGGGTTAGGGTAAGTGTAAGTGTTAGGGTTATGGTTAGGGTCAGGTTTAAGGTTGGGGTTAAGGTTAGGTTAGTGTTAGTGTAAGGGTAGGGGTTAGGGTTAGGGTTAGGTTAGGGTAAGTGTTATGGTTAGGTTAGGGTTAGGGTTAGGGTTAGGGTAAGGGTAAGGGCTAGGGTTAGGTTTAGGGTTAGCTGTTAGGGTTAGGGTTAGGGTTAGGGTTAGGATTATGGTTAGGGTTAGCGTAAGGGTAAGGTTTAGGGTTAGGGTTAGGATTAGGGGTAGGTTTAGGGTTAGGGTTAGGGTAATGGTAAGGGTTAGGTTTAGGGTTAAGGTTAAAGTTAGGGTTAGGGTTAGGGTTAGGTTTACGGTTAGCCTTAGGGTAAGGGTAAGGGTTAGGGTTAGGGTAAGGGTTAGGGTTAGGGTTAGGGTTAGGGTAAGGGTAAGGGTTAGGGTTAAGGTCAGGGTTAGGGTTAGGGTAAGGGTATGGATTAGGGTTAGGGTTAGTGTTAGGGTTAGGGTAAGGTTTAGGGTTAGGGTTAGCATTAAGGTTAGGGTTAGGGTAAGGGTAAGGGTTAGGGTTAGGTTTAGGGTTACGGTTAGGGTTAATGGTTAGTGTTAGGGTTAGGTTTAGAGTTAGGGTTAGGGTAAGGATAAGAGTTAGGGTTAGGGATAGGGTCATGGTTCGGGTTAGGTTTAGGGTTATGGTTAGGGTAACGGTTAGGGTTAGGGTTAGGGTTAAGGTTAGTGTTAGGGTTAGGGTAAGGGTAAGGGTTAGGTTTAGGGTTATGGTTAGGGTAAGGTTTAGGGTTAGGGTTAGGCTAAGAGTAAGGGTTAGGGTTAAGGTTAGGGTTAGGGTTAGGGTTAAGGTTAGTGTTTGGGTTAGGGTTAGGGTAAGGGTAAGGGTTATGCTTAAGGATAGGGTTAGGGTTAGGTTTAGGGTTATGGTTAGGGTTAGGGTTAGGGTAAGTGTTAGGTTTAGGATTAGGGTTAGGGTTAGGGTAATATTTTGGGTTAGGGTTGTGGTTAGGGTTAGGTTTAGGGTTACGGATAGGATAAGGGTAAGGGTTAGGGTTAGGGTTAGGGTTAGGTTTAGTTTTGCAGTTAAGTTTAGGGTTAGGGTTAGGGTAAGTGTTAGGGTTAGGGTTAGGGTAAGGGTAAGGGTTAGGTTTAGGGTTAAGGTTAAGTGTTAGGGTCAGGTTTAATTTAAGGGTAAGTGTTAGATTTAGGGTTAGGGTTTGGGTAAGGGTTAGGGTTAGGGTTATGTTTAGTTTTAGGGTTAGGGCTGGGGTAAGAGTAAGGGTTAGGGTTAGGGTTAGGGTTAAGGTTAGGGTTAGGGTTGGGTTAGGGTTAGGGTAAGGGAATTGGTTAGGGTTAGGGTTAGGGTTAGGGTTAGGTTAGGGTTAGGGATGGGGTTAGGGTTAGGGTAAGGGAATTGGTTAGGGTTAGGGGGTAGGGTTATGGTTATGGTTAGGGTAAGGATATGTGTTAGGGTTAGGGTAAGGGTTAGGGTTAGCGTTAGGGTAAGGGTAAGTGTTAGGGTTAAGGTTAGGGTTAAGGTAAGGGTTAGGGTTAGGTTTAGGGTAAGGGTTAGTGTTAGGTTTAGGGTTAGGCTTAGGGTTAGGGTAAGGGTAAGTGTTAGGGTTAGGGTTAGCATTAAGGTTGTGTTTAGGGTTAGGGTTAGGGTTAAGGTAAGGGCAAGGGTTAGGTTTACGGTTAGGGTTAAAGTTAGGTTTAAGGGTAGGTTTAGGGTAAGGTTTAGGGTTAGGGTTACGGTTAGCGTTAGAGTTACGTTTAGGGTTAGGGTAAGGATAAGGGTTAGGGTTAGGGTTAGGTTAAGGGTTAGGGTTAGGGGTTAGGGTTAGGGGTAGGATTAGGGTTAGGGTTAGGATTAGGTTAAGGGTTAGGGTTACGGTTAGGGTTAGGGTAAGGGTTAGGGTTAGGGTTAGGGTAAGGTTTAGGGTTAGGGTTATGGTTAGGGTAAGGGTTAGGGTTAGAATTAGGTTAAGGGTTAGGGTTAGGGTTAGGTTAAGGGTAAGTGTTACTGTTAGGGTTAGGGCTAGGGTAAGTGTTAGGGTAAGGGTTAGGGTTAGGTTTAGGTTTAGAGTATGGGTTAGGGTTAGGTTTAGGGTTAGCTTTAGGGTTAGGGTAAGGGTTAGGGTTAGGGTTAGGTTAAGGTTAAGGGTTAGGGTTAGGTTAAGGGTAAGTGTTAGTGTTAGGGTTAGGGTAAGTGTTATTGTTAGATTTAGGGTTAGGGTTAGGGTAAGTGTTAGGGTTAGGGTTAGGTTAGGGTAAGTGTTAGGTTAAGGGTTAATGTTAGGGTTAGGTTTAGGGTTGGGTTTAAGGTTAGGGTTAGGGTTAGGGTAAGGGTAAGGGCTAGGGTTAGGTTTAGGGTGAGGGTAAGTTATAGGGTTAGGGTTAGGGTTAGGGTAAGGGTAAGGGTTAGGGTTAGGGTTAGGATTAGTTTTAGGGTAGGGGTTAGGGTTAGGGTTAGGGTTAGTTTTAGGGTTAGGGTTAGGGTAAGTTTAAGGGTTAGTGTTAGGGTTAGGGTTAGGGTTAGGTTTAGGGTTAGGGTTACTGTAAGGATAAGGGTTATTTTTAGGGTTTGGTTTAGGGTTAGGGTTGAGGATAGGATTAGGTTTAGGATTAGGGTAAGGGTTAGGGTTAGGGTTAGGGTAAGGGTAAGGGTTAGGGTTGGTGTTAGGGTTAGGGTTAGGGTTATTTTTAGGGTTAGGTTTAGGATAAGGGTGAGGGTTAGGGTTAGGGTTAGGGTTAGGGTTAGGGTTAGAGTTAGGTTTAGGGTTAGGGTTAGGGTTAGGGTAAGGGTTAGGGTAAGGGTTAGGGTTAGGGTTAGGGTTAGGGTTACAGTTAGGTTTTGGGTTAGGGTTAGGGTTAGGGTTAGGGTAAGGGTTAGGGTTAGGGTTAGGTTAAGGGCAAGAGTTAGGGTTAGGGTTAGGGTAAATATTAGGTTTAGGGTTAGGTTTAGGCTAAGGGTAAAGTTTAGGGTTGGGTTAGGGTTAGGGTTAGGTTAGGGTTAGGGTAAGGGTTAGGGTTAGGGTTAGGTTAAGGGCAAGAGTTAGGGTTAGGGTTAGGGTAAATATTAGGTTTAGGGTTAGGTTTAGGCTAAGGGTAAAGTTTAGGGTTGGGTTAGGGTTAGAGTAAAGGTTAGGGTTAGGGTTAGGGTAAGGGTAAGGGTTAGGTTTAGTGTTAGGTTTAGGTTAAAGTTTAGGGTTAGGGTTAGGTTAGAGTTAGAGTTAGGGTAAGGGTTAGGGTTAGGGTTAGGATTAGGGTTAGAGTAAGGGTACAGGTTACGGTTAAAATTAGGGTTTGGGTTAGGGTAAGAGTTAGATTTAGGGTTAGGGTTAGGGTTAGGGGTTATTTTTAGGGTTAGGATTAGGCTTAGGTTTAGATTTAGGTTTAGGGTAAGAGTAAGGGTTAAGTTTAGGGTTAGGGTTAGGGTTAGTGTTAGGTTTAGTGTTAGGGTTAGTGTAAGGGCAAGGGTTAGGGGTAGGGTTAGGGTTAAGGTTAGGGTTAAGGTTAGGCTTAGGGATAGGTTTAGGGTTAGGGTTAGTGTAGGTGTATGGGTTAGGGTTTGGGTTAGGGTTAAGATTAGGGTCAGCGTTCGGGTTAGGGTAAGGGTTAGGGTTAGAGCTAGGGTAAGGGTTAGGGTTAGGTTTAGGGTTATGGTAAGGGTTAGGGGTAAGGGTAAGTGTTAGGGTTAGGGTTAGGGTTAGAGTTAGGCTTTAGGGTTAGAGTAAGGGTTAGGGTTAGTGTTTGGGTTAGGGTTAGGTAAAGGGTAAGGGTTAAGGTTAGGGTTAGAGTTAGGGTTAGGGTTAGGGTAAGGATTAAGTTTAGGGTTAGGGTTAGGTTTAGGGTTAGGTTTAGGTTTAGGGATAGGGTAAGGGTTAGGGTTAGGGTTAGGGTTAGGGTTAGAGTAAAGGTAAGCGTTAGGGTTAGGGTAAGGGTTAGGGACAGGTGTTAGGGTTAGTGTTAGGGTTAGGATTGGGGTTAGGGTGAGGGTAGGGGTAAGTGTTAGTGTTAAGGTTAGGGTTGGGGTTAGGTTTAGGGTTAGGGTTAGGGTTAGGGTAAGGGTAAGTGTTAGGGTTAAATTAGGGTTTGGGTTAGGGTAACGGTTAGTTTTAGGTTAGGGTTAGGTTTAGGGTTAAGGTGAGAGTAAAGGTAAGGGTTAGGTTTAGGGTTAGGTTTAGGGTTAGGGTTAAGGTAAGGGTATGGGTTAGGGTTAGGTTTAGGCTTATGGTTAGGGATAGGGTTATTGTTAGGGAAAGGTTTAGCGTTAGGGTTAGGGTAAGGGGTAAGGATTAGGGTTAGGGTTAGGTTTTGGGTAAAGGTTAGGGTTAGGTTAGGGTTAGGGTAGGGGTTAGGGGTAAGGGTAAGTGTTAGGGTTAGGGTTAGGGATAGGATAAATGTAAGACTTAGGGTTAGGGTTAGGGTTTGGGGTTAGGTTTAGGGTTAGGGTTAGGCTTAGGTTTAGATTTAGGTTTTGGGTAAGAGTAAGGGTTAAGGTTAGGGGTTAGTGTTAGTGTTAGGTTTTGTGTTAGGGTTAGCGTAAGGGCAAGGGTTAAGGGTAGGGGTAGGGTTAAGGTTAGGTTTAGGGTTAGGGTTAGGGTTAGGTTTTAGGGTTAGGGTTAGGGAAGGTGTAAGGGTTAGGGTTAGGGTTAGGGTTAAGTTTAGGGTCAGGGTTAGGGTTAGTTTAAGGGTTAGGGTTAGGGCTAGGGTAAGGGTTAGGGTTAGGTTTAGGGTTATGGTAGGGGTTTAGGGTAAGGGTAAGTGTTAGAGTTATGGTTAGGGATAGAATAAGTGTAAGGGTTAGAGTTAGGGTTAGGGTTAGAGTAAGGGTTAGGGTTAGTGTTTGGGTTAGGGTTAGGTAAAGGGTAAGGGTTAAGGTTAGGGTTAGGGTTAGGGTAAGGATTAAGGTTAGGGTTATGGTTAGGGTTAGGATTAGGGTTAGGGTTAGGTTTAGGGTTACGGTTAGGGTTAGGGTAAGGGTTAGGGTTAGGTTAGGGTTAGGGTTAGAGTAAAGGTAAGGGTTAGGGTTAGGGTAAGGGTTAGGGATAGGTAAGGGTTAGTGTTAGGGTTAGGATTAGGGTTAGGGTTAGGGTTAGGGTAGGGGTTAGTGTTAAGGTTAGGGGTGGGGTTAGGTTTAGGGTTATAGGGTTAGGATAAGGGTAAGTGTTAGGGTTAAAATTAGGGTTTGGTTAGTGTAAGGGTTATATTTAGGGTTAGGGTTAGGTTTAGGGTTAAGGTGAGGGTAAAGGTAAGGGTTAGGTTTAGGGTTAGGGTTAGGGTTAGGGTAAGGGTAAGGGTTAGGGTTAGGCTAAGTGTTAGGGTTAGGGTTAGGCTTATGGTTAGGGTAAGGGTTAGGGTTAGTGTTAGGTTTAGGGTTAGGTAAGGGTTAGGGTTAGGGTTAGGGTTAGGGTTAGAGTTAGGTTTAGGGTTAGGGTTAGGGGTTAGGTTTAGGGTTAGGATTAGGCTTAGGTTTAGATTTAGGTTTAGGGTAAGAGTAAGGGTTAAGTTTAGCGTTAGGGTTAGGGTTAGTGTTAGGTTTAGTGTTAGGGTTAGGGTAAGGGCAAGGGTTCGCGGTAGGGTTAGGGTTAAGTTTAGGGTTAGGGTTAGGGTTAGGGTTAGGTTTAGGTTTAGGGTTAGGCTAAGTGTTAGGGTTAGGGTTAGGCTTATGGTTAGGGTAAGGGTTAGGGTTAGTGTTAGATTTAGGGTTAGGGTAAGGTTAAGGGTTAGTTTTAGGGTTAGGGTTAGGGTTAGATATGGGTTAAGGTTAGTGTAAAGTTAGGGGTTAGGGTTATTGTTAGAGTTAGATTAGGGAAAGGGTTAGGGTTATGGTTAGGGTTAGGCTTATGGTTAGGGTAAGGGTTAGGGTTAGTGTTAGGTTTAGGGTTAGGGTAAGTGTTAGAGTTAAGGTTAGGGTTAGGGTAAGGGTTAGGGGTAGGGTTATAGTTTAGTTTAAGGGTTAGGGTTAGGTTTAGGGTTATGGTTAGGAAAAGGCAAGGGTTAGGGTTAGGGTTAAGGTTAGGTTAGGATTAGGGTTAGGGATAGGTTTAGGGTTAGGGTTAGGGTAAGGTTAAGGGTTAGGGTTAGGGTTAGGGTTAAGGTTAGGGTTAGGGTTAGGGTTAGGGTTAGGGTAAGGGTAAGGGTTAGGGTTAGGGTTAGGTTTAGGTTAAGGGTTAGGGTTAGGGGTTAGGTTTAGGTTTAGGGTTAGGGTTAGGGTAAGGGTAAGTGTTAGGGTTAAAATTAGGGTTAGCATTAGGGTAAGGGTTATGATTAGGTTTAGGGTTAGGTTTAGGGTTAGGGTTAGGGTAAGGGTAAGGGTTAGGTTTAGGGTTAGTGTTAGGGTTAGGGTAAGGGTATGGGTTAGGGTTAGGGTTAGGGTTACGGTAAGGGGTTAGTGTTAGGGTTAGGGTTAGGGTTAGAGTTAGGGTTAGGTTAGTGTAATGGTAGAGGTTAGTGTTAGGGTTAGGGTTAGGGTAAGGGTTATGGTTAGATTTAGGGTTATGGTTAGGATAAGGGTAAGGGTTAGTGTTAGGGTTAAGGTTAGGGTAAGGATAGGCTTAGGGTTAGGGTTAGGGAAGGGTGAGGGGTAGGTTTAGAGTTAGGTTAAGGGTTAGGGTTAGGGTTAGGGTTAGGCTTAGGGTTAGGTTTAGGGTTAGTGAAAGGGTACGGGTTAGGGTTCGGATTAGGGTTAGGGTTAGGGTTAGGGGTTATGGTTAGGGTAAGGGGTTAGGGTTAGTGTTAGGGTTAGGGTTAGGGTTAGGGTTAGGGTTAGGGTTAGGGTTAGGTTTAGGGTAAGGTTT
>NW_028327391.1:50000-55000 GCF_031878675.1 Megascapheus bottae
AAGGGTTATGGTTAGATTAGGGTTATGGTTAGGATAAGGGTTAGGGTTAGTGTTAGGGGGTTAGGGTTAGGGTAAGGATAGGCTTAGGTAGGGTTAGGGTTAGGGGAAGGGTTAGGGGTAGGTTTAGAGTTAGGTTAAGGGTTAGGGTTAGGGTAAGGCTTAGGTTTAGGTTTAGGGTTAGTGAAAGGGTACGGGTTAGGGTTAGGGTTAGGGTTATGGTTGGGGTAAGGTTTAGGGTTAGTGTTAGGGTTAGGGTTAGGGTTAGTGTAGGGTTAGGGTTAGGGTTAGGGTTAGGGTTAGGGTTAGGTTTAGGGTAAGGTTTAGGGTTAGGGCTAGCGTAAGGTTAAGTTTTAGGTTTAGGGTGGGTAAGGGTAAGGGTAAGGGTTAGGGTTAGGTTTAGGGTTAGGGTAAGGGTAAGTGTTAGGGTTAGGATAGGTGTAGGGTAAGGGTTAGGGTTAGGGTAGGGTTAGGGTAAGGGTAAGGGTTAGGGTTAGGGTTAGGGATAGGATAAGGTAAGAGTTAGGGTTAGGTTTAGGATTAGGGTTAGGTTTAGGGTTAGGTTTAGGGTAAGTGTAAGGGTTTAAGGTTAGGGTTAGGGTTAGGGTTAGTTTTAGTTTTAGTGTTAGGGTTAGGGTAAGGGCAAGTGTTAGGGTTACGGTTAGGGTTAAATTAGGGTTAGGGTTAGGGTTAGGGTAGGGGTAAGGTTTAGCGTTAGGGTTAGGGTTAATGTTTCGGTCAGAGTTAGGGTTAGGGTTAGGGTAAGGGTTAGGGTTAGGGTTAGGGTAAGGGTTAGGGTTAGGGGTAGGGTTAGGGTTAGGGTTAGGGTAGGGGTTAGGGTAAGGGTAAGTGTTAGGGTTAGGGTTAGGATAGGATAAGGGTAAGGGATAGGGTTAGGGTTAGGGTTAGGGTAAGGGTTAGCGTTAGGGTTTGGGTTAGGGTTAGGTGAAGGGTAAGGGTTAAGGTAGGGTTAGGGTTAGGGATAGGGTAAGGATTAGCGTTAGGGTTAGGGTTAGGGTTAGGGTTAATTTTAGGTTTAGGTTTAGGGTTACGTTTAGGGTTAGGGTTAGGGTAATGGTTAGGGTTAGGGTTAGGATTAGGGTTAGAGTAATGGTAAGGGTTAGGGTTAAAATTAGGTTTGGATTAGGGTAAGGGCTAGATTTAGGGTTAGGGTTAGGGGTTAGGTTTAGGGTTAGGATTAGGCTTAGGTTTAGATTTAGGTTTAGGGTAAGAGTAAGGGTTATTTTAGGGTTAGGGTTAGGGTTAGTGTTAGGTTTAGTGTTAGGGTTAGGGTAAGGGCAAGGGTTAGCGGTAGGGTTAGGGTAGGTGTAAGGGTTAGGGTTTGGGTTAGGTTAAGTTTAGGGTCAGAGTTAGGGTTAGGGTAAGGGTTAAGGTTAGGGCTAGGGTAAGGGTTAGGGTTAGGTTTAGGGTATGGTAGGGTTTAGGGTAAGGGTAAGTGTTAGGGTTAGGGTTAGGGATAGAATAAGTGTAAGGGTTGGAGTTAGGGTTAGGGTTAGAGTAAGGGTAAGGGTTAGGGTTAGGGTTAGGATTAAGGTTAGGGTTAGGGTTAGGGTTAGGGTTAGGGTAAGGGAAAGCTTTAGGTTTAGGGTTAGGATTAGGGTTAGGTTAAGGGTTAGGGTTAGGGGTTAGGTTTAGGGTTAAGTTTAGGGTTAGGGTTAGGGTAAGGGTAAGGGTTAGGGTTAGGTTTAGGGTTAGGTTAAGGGTTAGGGTTAGGGGTTAGGTTTAGGGTTAGGGTTAGGGTTAGGGTTAGGGTAAGGGTTAGGGTTAGGGGTAGGGTTAGGGTTAGGGTTAGGGTAGGGGATAGGGTAAGGGTAAGTGTTACGGTTAGGGTTACGGATAGGATAAGGGTAAGGGATAGGGTTAGGGTTAGGGTTAGGGTAAGGGTTAGCGTTAGTGTTTGGGTTAGGGTTAGGTAAAGGATAAGGGTTAAGGTTAGGGTTAGAGTTAGGGTTAGGGTTAGGGTAAGGATTAAGGTTAGGGTTAGGGTTAGGGTTACGGTTAGGTTTAGGGTTACAGTTAGGGTTAGGGTTAGAGTAAAGGTAAGGGTTAGGGTTAGCGTAAGGGTTAGGGATAGGTGTTCAGGGTTAGTGTTAGGGTTAGGATTAGGGTTAGGTTTAGGGTAAGGGTAAGGGTTAGTGTTAAGGTTAGGGTTGGGGTTAAGTTTAGGTTAGGCTTAGGGTAAGGGTAAGTGTTAGGGTTAAAATTAGGGTTTGGATTAGGGTAAGGTTAGATTTGGGGTTAAGGTTAGGTTTAGGGTTAAGTTGAGGTGAAGGTAAGGGTTAGGTTTAGGGTTAGGGTTAGGGTTAGGGTAAGGGTAAGGGTTAGGGTTAGGTTTAGGCTTATGGTTAGTGTTAGGGTTATTGTTAGGAAGGTTTAGCGTTAGGGTTAGGGTAAGGTTAAGGGTTAGTTTTAGGGTTAGGGTTAGGGTTAGATATGGCTTAGGGTTAGTGTAAAGGTAGGGGTTAGGGTAAGGTTAGGGTTAGGGTAAGGGTTAGGGTTAGTGTTAGGTTTAGGGTTAGGGTAAGTGTTAGAGTTAAGGTTAGGGTTAGGGTAAGGGTTAGGGTACGGTTTAGTTAGTTTAAGGGTTAGGGTTAGGTTTAGGGTTATGGTTAGGGAAAAGGCAAGGGTTAGGGTTAGGGTTAAGGTTAGGTTTAGGATTAGGGTTAGGGATAGGTTTAGGGTTAGGGTTAGGGTAAGGTTAAGGGTTAGGGTTAGGGTTAGGGTTAGGTTAGGGTTAGGGTTAGGGTTAGGTTTAGGGTAAGGGTAAGGGTTAGGGTTAGGGTTAGGTTTAGGTTAAGGGTTAGGGTTAGGGGTTAGGTTTAGGTTTAGGGTTAGGGTTAGGGTAAGGGTAAGTGTTAGGGTTAAAATTAGGGTTAGCCTTAGGGTAAGGGTTATGATTAAGTTTAGGGTTAGGGTTAGGGTTAGGGTTAGGGTAAGGGTAAGGGTTAGGTTTAGGGTTAGGGTTAGGGTTAGGGTAAGGGTATGGGTTAGGGTTAGGGTTAGGGTTACGGTAAGGGTTAGTGTTAGGGTTAGGGTTAGGGTTAGAGTTAGGGTTAGGGTTAGTGTAATGGTAGAGGTTAGTGTTAGGGTTAGGGTTAGGATAAGGGTTATGGTTAGATTTAGGGTTATGGTTAGGATAAGGGTTAGGGTTAGTGTTAGGGGTAGGGTTAGGGTAAGGATAGGCTTAGGGTTAGGGTTAGGGGAAGGGTTAGGGGTAGGTTAGAGTTAGGTTAAGGGTTAGGTTAGGGTAAGGCTTAGGTTTAGGTTTAGGTTAGTGAAAGGGTACGGGTTAGGGTTAGGGTTAGGGTTATGGTTGGGTAAGGTTTAGGGTTAGTGTTAGGGTTAGGTTAGGGTTAGTGTTAGGGTTAGGGTTAGGGTTAGGGTTAGGGTTAGGGTTAGGTTTAGGGTAAGGTTTAGGGTTAGGGCTAGCGTAAGGTTAAGTTTTAGGTTTAGGTGGGTAAGGGTAAGGGTAAGGGTTAGGGTTAGGGTTAGGGTTAGGTTTAGGGTTAGGGTAAGGGTAAGTGTTAGGGTTAGATTAGGTGTAGGGTAAGGGTTAGGGTTAGGGTAGGGGTTAGGGTAAGGGTAAGGGTTAGGGTTAGGGTTAGGGATAGGATAAGGTAAGAGTTAGGGTTAGGTTTAGGATTAGGGGTTAGTTTAGGTTAGGTTAGGGTAAGTGTAAGGTTAAGGTTAGGGTTAGGGTTAGGGTTAGTTTTAGTTTAGTGTTAGGGTTAGGGTAAGGGCAAGTGTTAGGGTTACGGTTAGGGTTAAATTAGGGTTAGGGTTAGGGTTAGGGTAGGGGTAAGGTTAGCGTTAGGGTTAGGGTTAAGGTTTCGGTCAGAGTTAGGGTTAGGGTTAGGGTAAGGGTTAGGGTTAGGGTTAGGGTAAGGGTTAGGTTAGGGGTAGGGTAGGGTTAGGGTTAGGTAGGGGTTAGGGTAAGGGTAAGTGTTAGGGTTAGGGTTAGGGATAGGATAAGGGTAAGGGATAGGGTTAGGGTTAGGGTTAGGTTAGGGTAAGGGTTAGCGTTAGGGTTTGGGTTAGGGTTAGGTGAAGGGTAAGGGTTAAGGTTAAGGTTAGGGTTAGGATAGGGTAAGGATTAGCGTTAGGGTTAGGGTTAGGGTTAGGGTTAATTTAGGTTAGGTTTAGGGTACGTTAGGGTTAGGGTTAGGGTAATGGTTAGGGTTAGGGTTAGGATTAGGGTTAGAGTAATGGTAAGGGTTAGGGTTAAAATTAGGTTTGGATTAGGGTAAGGGCTAGATTTAGGGTTAGGGTTAGGGGTTAGGTTTAGGGTTAGGATTAGGCTTAGGTTTAGATTTAGGTTTAGGGTAAGAGTAAGGGTTATTTTAGGGTTAGGGTTAGGGTTAGTGTTAGGTTTAGTGTTAGGGTTAGGGTAAGGGCAAGGGTTAGCGGTAGGGTTAGGGTAGGTGTAAGGGTTAGGGTTTGGGTTAGGGTTAAGTTTAGGGTCAGAGTTAGGGTTAGGGTAAGGGTTAAGGTTAGGCTAGGGTAAGGGTTAGGGTTAGGTTTAGGGGTATGGTAGGGTTTAGGGTAAGGGTAAGTGTTAGGGTTAGGGTTAGGGATAGAATAAGTGTAAGGGTTGGAGTTAGGGTTAGGGTTAGAGTAAGGGTAAGGGTTAGGGTTAGGGTTAGGATTAAGGTTAGGGTTAGGGTTAGGGTTAGGGTTAGGGTAAGGGAAAGCTTAGGTTTAGGTTAGGGTTAGGTTAAGGGTTAGGGTTAGGGGTTAGGTTTAGGGTTAAGTTTAGGGTTAGGGTTAGGGTAAGGGTAAGGGTTAGGGTTAGGTTTAGGGTTAGGTAAGGGTTAGGGTTAGGGGTTAGGTTTAGGGTTAGGGTTAGGGTTAGGGTTAGGGTAAGGGTTAGGGTTAGGGTAGGGTTAGGGTTAGGGTTAGGGTAGGGGATAGGGTAAGGGTAAGTGTTACGGTTAGGGTTACGGATAGGATAAGGGTAAGGGATAGGGTTAGGGTTAGGGTTA
>NW_028327391.1:57500-101797 GCF_031878675.1 Megascapheus bottae
TTAAGGTTAGGGCTAGGGTAAGGGTTAGGGTTAGTTTTAGGGGTATGGTAGGGTTTAGGGTAAGGGTAAGTGTTAGGGTTAGGGTTAGGGATAGAATAAGTCTAAGGGTTAGAGTTAGGGATAGGGTTAGAGTAAGGGTAAGGGTTAGGGTTACGGTTAGGGTTAGGATTAAGGGTAGGGTTAGGGTTAGGGTTAGGGTAAGGGTTAGGTTTAGGGTTAGGGTTAGGTTAAGGGTTAGGGTTAGGGGTTAGGTTTAGGGTTAGGGTTTGGGTCAGGGTTAGGGTAAGGTAAGGGTTAGGGTTAGGGTTAGGTTAAGGGTTAGGGTTAGGGGTTAGGTTTAGGGTTAGGGTTAGGGTAAGAGTTAGGGTTAGGGGTAGGGTTAGGTTTAGGGTTAGGGTAGGGGATAGGGTAAGGGTAAGTGATAGTTCTAGGGTTAGGGATAGGATAAGTGTAAGGGATAGGGTTAGGGTTAGGGTTAGGGTAAGGGTTAGCGTTAGTTTTTGGGTTAGGGTTAGGGTTAGGGTTAGTTTAAGGGTTAGGGTTAGGGGTTAGGTTTAGGTTTAGGGTTAGGGTTAGGGTAATGGTAAGGGTTAGGGTTAGGGTTAGGGTTAGGTTAAGGGTTAGGGTTAGGGGTTAATTTTAGGGTTAGGGTTAGTGTTTGGGTTATATTTAGGGTAAGGGTTAGGGTTAGGGGTTAGGTTTAGGGTTAGGGTTAGGGTTAGGGTTAGGGTAAGGATTAGGGTTAGGGTTAGGGGTAGGGTTAGGGTTAGGGTTAGGGTAGGGGATAGGGTAAGGGTAAGTGTTAGCGTTAGGGTTAGGGATAGGATAAGGGTAAGGGATAGGGTTAGGATTATGTTTAGGGTAAGGTTTAGCGTTAGTGTTTGGGTTAGGGTTAGGTAAAGGGTAAGGGTTAAGGTTAGGGTTAGAGTTAGGGTTAGGGTTAGGGTATGGATTAAGGTTAGGGTTAGGGTTAGGTTTAGGGTTAGGGTTAGGGTTAGGTTTAGGGTTAGGGTTAGGGTTAGGGTTAGAGTAAAGGTAAGGGTTAGGGTTAGGGTAAGGGTTAGGGATAGGTGTTAGGGTTAGTGTTAGAGTTAGGATTAGGGTTAGATTTAGGGTGAGAGTAAGGGTTAGTGTTAAGGTTAGCGTTGGGGTTAAGTTTAGGGTTAGGGTTAGGGTTAGGGTAAGGGTAATGTTAGGTTTAAAATTAGGTTTTGGGTTAGGGTAAGGGTTAGATTTAGGGTTAAGGTTAGGTTTAGGGTTAAGGGGAGGGTAAAGGTAAGGGTTAGGTTTAGGGTTAGGGTTAGGGTTAGGGTAAGGGTAAGGGTTAGGGTTAGGGTTAGGCTTATGGTTAGGGTTAGGGTTATTGTTAGGGAAAGGTTTAGCGTTAGGGTTAGGGTAAGGTTAAGGGTTAGTTTTAGGCTTAGGGTTAGGGTTAGATATGGGTTAGGGTTAGTGTAAAGGTAGGGGTTAGGGTTAGGGTTAGGGTTAGGGTAAGGGTTAGGGTTAGGGTTAGGGTTAGGCTTATGGTTAGGGTAAGGGTTAGGGTTAGTGTTAGGTTTAGGGTTAGGATAAGTGTTAGGGTTAGGGTTAGGGTTAGGGTAAGGGTTAGGGGTAGGGTTATAATTAGTTTAAGGGTTAGGGTTAGGTTTAGGGTTATGGTTAGGGAAATGCAAGGGTTAGGGTTAGGGTTAAGGTTAGGGTTAGGATTAGGGTTAGGGATAGGTTTAGGGTTAGGGTTAGGGTAAGGGTAAAGGTTAGGGTTAGGGTTAGGGTTAAGGTTAGGGTTAGGGTTAGGGTTAGGGTTAGGGTAAGGGTAAGGGTTAGGGTTAGGGTTAGGGTTAGGTTAAGGGTTAGGGTTAGGGGTTAGGTTTAGGGTTAGGGTTAGGTTTAGGGTAAGGGTAAGTGTTAGGGTTAAAATTAGGGTTAGCGTTAGGGTAAGGGTTAGGATTAGGATTAGGGTTAGGTTTAGGGTTAGGGTTAGGGTAAGGGTAAGGGATAGGTTTAGGGTTAGGGTTAGGGTTAGGGTAAGGGTTAGGGTAGGGTTAGGGTTACGGTACGGGTTAGTGTTAGGGTTAGGTTAGGGTTAGAGTTAGGGTTAGGGTTAGTGTAATGGTAGAGGTTAGTGTTAGGGTTAGGGTTAGGATAAGGGTTAGGGTTAGGTTTAGGGTTATGGTTAGGGTAAGGGTTAGGGTTAGTGTTAGGGTTAGGGTTAGGGTAAGGGATAGGGTTAGGGTTAGGGTTAGGGGAAGGGTTAGGGGTAGGTTTAGAGTTAGGTTAAGGGTTAGGGTTAGGGTTAGGTTTAGGCTTAGGGTTAGGTTAGGGTTAGTGAAAGGGTATGGGTTAGGGTTCGGATTAGGCTTAGGGTTAGGGTTATGGTTAGGGTAAGGGTTAGGGTTAGTGTTAGGGTTAGGGTTAGGGTTAGTGTTAGGGTTAGGGTTAGGGTTAGGTTTAGGGTTAGGTTTAGGGTAAGGTTTAGGGTTAGGGTTAACAGAAGGTTAAGGTTTAGGTTTAGGGTTAGGTTAAGTGTAAGGGTAAGGGTTAGGGTTAGGTTAGGTTTAGGGTTACGGTAAGGGTAAGTGTTAGGGTTAGGATTAGGTTTAGGGTAAGGGTTAGGGTTGGGTAGGGGTTAAGGTAAGGGTAAGTGTTAGGGTTAGGGTTGAGGATAGGATAAGGGTAAGAGTTAGGGTTAGGTTTAGGATTAGGGGTTAGGTTTAGGGTTAGGGTTAAGTTTAGGGTTAGGGTTAGGGTTAGTTTTAGTTTTAGTGTTAGGGTTAGGGTAAGGGCAAGTGTTAGGGTTACGGTTATAGTTAAGTTAGGGTTAGGGTTAGGGTTAGGGTAGGGGTAAGGGTTAGCGGTAGGGTTAGGGTTAAGATTTCGGTCAGGGTTAGGGTTAGGGTTAGGGTAAGGGTTAGGGTTAGGTTTTGGGTAAGGGTTAGGTTTAGGGGTAGGGTTAGGTTAGGGTTAGGGTAGGGGATAGGGTAAGGGTAAGTGTTAGGGTTAGGGTTAGGGATAGAATAAGGATAAGGGATAGGGTTAGGGTTAGGGTTAGAGTAAGGGTTAGCGTTAGGGTTTGGGTTAGGGTTAGGTAAAGGGTAAGGGTTAAGGTTAGGGTTAGGGTTAGGGATAGGGTAAGAATTAGCGTTAGGGTTAGGGTTAGGGTTAGGTTTAATTTTAGTTTTAGGTTTAGGGTTAGGGTTAGGTTTAGGGTTAGGGTAAGGGTTAGGGTTAGGGTTAGGATTAGGGTTAGAGTAATGGTAAGGTTAGGGTTAAAATTAGGGTTTGGGTTAGGGTAAGGGCTAGATTTGGGGTTAAGGTTAGGGTTAGGGGTTAGGTTAGGGTTAGGGTTTGGGTTAGGGTTAGGGTTAGGGTTAGGGTAAGGGTAAGGATAGGTTTAGGGTTATGGTTAGGGTTAGGGTAAGAGTAATGTCTAGGGTTAGGGTTAGGGTTATGGTACGGGTTAGTGTTAGGGTTAGGTTAGGGTTAGAGTTAGGGTTACGGTTAGTGTAATGGTAGAGGTTAGTGTTAGGGTTAGGGTTAGGATAAGGGTTAGGGTTAGGTTTAGGGTTATGGTTAGGGTAAGGGTTAGGGTTAGTGTTAGGGTTAGGGTTAGGGTAAGGGATAGGGTTAGGGTTAGCATTAGGGAAGAGTTAGGATAGGTTTAGAGTTAGATTAAGGGTTAGGGTTAGGGTTAGGGTAAGGGTTAGGGGTAGGGTTATAGTTAGTTTAAGGGTTAGGGTTAGGTTTAGGGTTAGGGTTAGGGAAAAGTCAAGGGGTTAGGGTTAGGGTTAAGGTTAGGGTGAGGATTAGGGTTAGGGATAGGTTTAGGGTTAGGGTTAGGGTAAGGGTAAGGGTTAGGGTTAGGGTTAGGGTTAAGGTTAGGTTTAGGGTTAGGGTTAGGGTTTGGGTAAGGGTAAGGGTTAGGGTTAGGGTTAGGGTTAGGTTAAGGGTTAGGGTTAGGGGTTAGGTTTAGGGTTAGGGTTAGGGTTAGGGTTAGGGTAAGGGTAAGTGTTAGGGTTAAAATTAGGGTTAGCGTTAGGGTAGGGTTAGGATTAGGATTAGGGTTACGTTTTGGGTTAGGGTTAGGGTAAGGGTAAGGGATAGGTTTAGGGTTAGGGTTAGGGTTAGGGTAAGGGTAAGGGTTAGGGTTAGGGTTAGGGTTACGGTATGGTTAGTGTTAGGGTTAGGTTAGGGATAGAGTTAGGGTTAGGGTTAGTGTAATGGTAGAGGTTAGTGTAGGGTTAGGGTTAGGATAAGGGTTAGGGTTAGGTTTAGGGTTATGGTTAGGGTAAGAGTTAGGGTTAGTGTTAGGGTTAGGGTTAGGGTAAGGGATAGGTTTAGGGTTAGGGTTAGGGGAAGGGTTAGGGGTAGGTTTTGAGTTAGGTTAAGGGTTAGGTTAGGGTTAGGGTTAGGCTTAGGGTTAGGTTTAGGGTTAGTGAAAGGGTACAGGTTAGGGTTCGGATTAGGGTTAGGGTTAGGTTAGGGTTATGGTTAGGGTAAGGGTTAGGGTTAGTTTTAGGGTTAGGGTTAGGGTTAGTGTTAGGGTTAGGGTTAGGGTTAGGTTTAGGATTAGGTTTAGGGTAAGGTTTAGCGTTAGGGTTAGCGTAAGGTTAAGGTTTAGGTTTAGGGTTAGGGTAAGGGTAAGGGTAAGGGTTAGGGTTAGGGTTAGGTTTAGGGTAAGTTTTAGGGTAAGGGTTAGGGTTAGGGTGAGGTTTAGGGTATGGGTTAAGTTTAGGGTTAGGGTTAAGGTAAGGGTAAGGATTAGGGTTAGGGTTAGGGTAAGGGTAATGTTAGGTTTAAAATTAGGTTTTGGGTTAGGGTAAGGGTTAGATTTAGGGTTAAGGTTAGGTTTAGGGTTAAGGTGAGGGTAAAGGTAAGGGTTAGGTTTAGGGTTAGGGTAATGGCTAGGGTTAGGGTTAGGGTTACGGTATGGTTAGTGTTAGGGTTAGGTTAGGGATAGAGTTAGGGTTAGGGTTAGTGTAATGGTTGAGGTTAGTGTTAAGGTTAGGGTTAGGGTTAGGGCAAGGGTTAGGGTTAGGTTTAGGTTTATGTTTAGGGTAAGGGTTAGGGTTAGTGTTAGGGTTAGGGTTTTGGTAAGGGTTAGGGGAAGGGTTAGGGATAGGTTTAGAGTTAGGTTAAGGGTTAGGGTTAGGGTTAGGGTTAGGCTTAGGGTTAGGTTTAGGGTTAGTGAAAGGGTACGGGTTAGGGTTCGGATTAGCGTTAGGGTTAAGGTTAGGGTTTTGGTTAGGGTAAGGGTTAGTGTTAGTGTTAGGGTTAGGGTTAGGGTTAGTGTTAGGGTTAGGGTAGGGTTAGGTTTAGAGTTAGGTTTAGGGTAAGGTTAGCGTTAGGGTTAGCGTAAGGTTAAGGTTAGGTTAGGGTTAGGGTAAGGGTAAGGGTAAGGGTAAGGGGTTAGGGAAAGGGTTAGTTTTAGGGTTAGTGTTAGTGTTAGGTAAGGGTAAGGGTTAGGGTTAGGATTACAGTTAGGGTTAGGGTAAGGTTAGGGTTAGGGTTATGGTTAGGTTTAGGGTTAGGGTTAGGGTAAGGGTAAGGGGTAGGGTTAGGGTTAGGGTTAGGGTTAAGTTTAGGGTTAGGTTTAGGGTTAGGATTAGGTTTAGGGTAAGGGTTAGGGTAGGGGTAAGGGTTAGGTTTAGGGTTGGGTTAAGGTTAGGGTTAGGGTTAGGGTTAGGGTTAGGCTAAGGGTTAGTGTTAGGGTTAGGGTAGGGGTTAGGGTAAGGGTAAGTGTTAGGGTTAGGGTTAGGGATAGGATAAGGGTAAGGGTTAGGGTTAGAGTTAGGTAAGGATTAGGGTTAGGCTTTGGTTAGGGTTAGGGAAAGTGTAAGGGTTAAGGTTAGCGTTAGGGTTAGAGTTAGGGTAAGGATTAGGGTTAGGGTTAGGGTAAGGGTTAAGGTTAGGGTTATGTTTAGCATTAAGGTTAGGGTTAGGGTTATGGTAAGGGTAAGGTATACGGTTAGAGTTAGGGTTAGGTGTTACGGTTAGGGTTAGGTTTAGGATTAGGATAGGTTAAGAGTAAGTTTAGGGTTATGGACAGTGTTAGGGTTGTGGTTAGATTTAGGGTTAGGGTTAGGGTAAGGGAAAGGGTTAGGTTTAGATTTAGGGTTAGGGTCACGGTAAGGGTAAGAGTTAGGTTTAGGTTTAGGGTTAGGGTTAGAGTTAGGGTTAGCGTAAAGGTTAGTGTTAAGGTTAGGGTCAGGGTTAGGTTTAGGGTTAGGGTTAGGGTTAGGTTTAGTGTTAGGCTTAGGGTAAGGGTTAGGGTTAGGGTTAGGGTTAGGTTAAGGGTAAGTGTTAGGGTTAGGTTTAGGGTAAGGGTTAGTTTTAGGGTTAGGGTTAGGTTTAGAGTTAGGGTTAGGGTTAGTGTAAGGGTAGGGGTTAGGGTTAGGTTTAGGGTAAGGGTTAGGGTTAGGGTTAGGGATTGGGTTAGGGTAAGGGTTAGGGTTAGTTTTAGGGTTATGGTGAGGGTTAGGGTTAGGGGAACGGTTAGGGGAAGGTGTTAGGGTTAGTGTTATGGTTAGGTTTAGGGTTAGGGTAAGTGTAAGGGTTAGTGTTAAGGTTAGGGTTAGGGTTAGGTTTAGGGTTAGGCTTAGGTTTAGGGTAAGGGTAAGTGTTAGGGTGAAAATTAGGGTTAGTGTTAGGGTAAGGGTTAGGATTAGGGTTAGGGTTAGGTTTAGGTTTAGGGTTAGGGTAAGGGTAAGGATAAGGGTAAGGGTTAGGGTTAGGGTAAAGGTTAGGGTTAGGGTTAGGGTTAGGATAGGGGTTAGGGTAAGGGTAAGTGTTAGGTTTAGGGTTAGGGATAGGATATGGGTAAGACTTAGGGTTAGGGTTAGGGTTAGGGGTTAGGTTTAGGGTTAGGGTTAGGCTTAGGTTTAGATTTAGGTTTAGTGTGAGTGTAAGGGTTAATGTTAGGGTTAGGGTTAGGGTTACTGTTAGGTTTAGTGTTAGGGTTAGGGTAAGGGCAAGGGTTAGGGGTAGGGTTAGGGTTAAGTTTAGGGTTAGGGTTAGGGTTAGGTTTAGGGTTAGGGTTAGAGTAGGGGTAAGGGTTAGGGTTAGGGTTAGGGTTAGGTTTAGGGTTCGGTTTAGGGTAAGGGTAAGGGTAAGGGTTAAGGTTAGGGTTAGGGTTAGGGTTAGGGTTGCGGTCAGGGTTAGGGTTAGGGTTAGGGTAAGGGTTAGGTTTAGGGTTAGGGTAAGGGTTAGGGTTAGGGTTAGGGTTAGGTTAGGGTAGGGGTTACGGTAAGGTTAAGTGTTAGGGTTAGGGTTAGGGATAGGATAAGGGTAAGGGTTAGGGTTAGGGTTAGGGTAAGGGTTAGCGTTAGGGTTTGGGTTAGGGTTAGGTAAAGGATAAGCATTAAGGTTAGGGTTAGGGTAAGGATTAGCGTTAGGGTTAGGGTTAGGGTTAGGTTTAGGTTTTGGTTAGAGTTAGGGTTAGGGTTAGGATTAGGGTTAGAGTAAGGGTAAGGTTTAGGGTTAGGGTAAGGGTTAGGGAAAGGTGTTAGGGTTAGTGTTAGGGTTAGGTTTAGAGTTAGGGTTAGGGTAAAGTTAAGGGTTAGTGTTACTGTTAGGGTTACGGTTAGGGTTAGCGTTAGGGTTACGGTAAAGGTAAGTGTTAGGGTTAAAATTAGGGTTAGCGTTAGGGTAAGGGTTAGGATTAGGGTTAGGGTTAGGTTTAGGGTTAAGGTTAGGGAAAGGGTAAGGGTTAGGTTTAGGGTTAGGGTTAGGGTTAGGGTAAGGGTAAGGGTTAGAGTTAGGGTTAGGGTTGTTATAGGGTTAGGGTTCGGGTTAGAGTTAGGATTAGGGTTAGTGTAAGGGTAGGGGTTAGGGTTAGGGAAAGGGTTAGGGTTAGGGGAAGGGTTTGGGTTAGGGTTAGGCTTATGGTTAGGGTAAGGTTTAGGGTTAGTGTCAGATTTAGGGTTAGGGTAAGTGTTAGGCTTAGGGTTAGGGTTTCGGTAAGGGTTAGGGGTAGGGTTAGAGTTAGGTTAAGGGTTAGGGTTAGGGTTAGGGTTAGGTTTAGGGTTAGGGTAAATGTACGGGTTAGTGTTACGTTTATGGTTAGGTTTAGGGTTATGGTTAGGGTAAGGGCAAAGGTTAGGGTTAGGGTTAGGGTTAAGGTTAGGGTTAGGGTTAGGTTTAGGGTTAAGGTTAGAGTAAGGTAAGGGTTAGGGTTAGCGTTAGGGTTAGGGTTAGGTTTAGGGTTAGGGTAAGGGTAAGGGTAAGAGTTAGGTTTAGGTTTAGGTTTAGGGTAAGGGTTAGGGTTAGGATTAGGGTTATGGTAGTGGTTACGGTAAGGGTAAGTGTTAGGTTAGGGTTAGGGATAGGATAAGGGTAAGAGTTAGGTTTAGGGTTAGGGTTAGGGGTTAGGTTTTGGGTTAGGGTTAGTGTTAGGTTTAGGGTTAGGGTTAGGGTAAGGGTAGGGTTAAGGTTAGGGTTAGGGTTGGGGTTAGTGTTAGGGTAAGGTTAGATTTAGGGTTATGGTTCTGTTTAGTGTTAGGGTTAGGATTAGGATTAGGGTTAGGGACAGGATAAGGTTTGGGGTTAAGGTTATGTTAAGAGGTAGGGTTAGGGTTAAGTTTAGGGTTAGGGTTAGGTGAATGCTTAGGTTTATGGCTAGGTTTAGGATTAGGGTTAGGTTTAGGGTTAGTGTAAGGGTAGAGGTTAGGATTAGGGTTTGGGTTAGGGCAAGGGTTAGGGTTAGGGGTTAGGTTTATGGTTAGGGTTAGGGTTAGGGTTAGTGTTAGGGTTAAGTTTAGAGTAAGGGTAAGGGTTAGGTTTAGGGTTAGGGTTAGGTGTTAGGGTTAGGGTTATTGTTAGGGTAAGGTTTAGCGTTAGGGTTAGGGTAAGGGTAAGGTTTATGGTTAGGGTTAGGGTTAGGGATACCGTTACCGTAAGGGTTAGGGTTAGTGTTAGGGTTAGGGTAGGGATAGGGTAAGGGTAAGGGTTAGGGTTATGGTTAGGTTTAGGATTAGGGTAAGGTAAGGGTTAGGGTTAGTGTTAGGGTTAGGGATACCGTTACTGTAAGGGTTAGGGTTAGTGCTAGGGTTAGGTAGGGGTTTGGGTAATGGTTAAGGGTTAGGGTTATGGTTAGGTTTAGGGTTAGGGTTAGGGTTTGGGTTAGGGTTAGGGTAAGTGTAAGGGTTAGGGTTAGTGTTAGGGTTAGGTTTAGTGTTGGGGTTAAGGTTAGGGTTAGGGTAAGTTTAAGGTTTAGGGTTAGCGTTAGGGTTAGGGTTAGCGTAAGGGTTAGGGTTATGGTTAGGTTTAGGGTTAGGGTTAGGGTTAAGGTAAGGGTAAGGGTTAGGGTTAGGGTTAGGGGTTAGATTTAGGGTTAGGGTTAGGGTAGGTTTAGGGTTAGGGTTAGGGTAAGGGTAAGGTTAAGGTTAGGGTTGGGTTTAGGTTTAGGGTTAGGGTAAGGACAAAGTTAGGGTTAGGGTTAGGTTTAGGGTAAGGGTTAGGTTAGGGTTAGGGTTAGGGTTAGGGTTAGGGTAAAGGGTTAGGGTTAGGGTTAGGGTAAGGATAAGGGTTAGGGTTAGGGTTAGGGTTAGGGTTAGGGTAAGGGTAAGAGTTAGAGTTAGGTTTAGCGTTAGGGGTTAGGTTGAGGGTTAGGGTTAGGCTTAGGTTTAGTGTTAGGTTTAAGGAAGGGTAAGGGTTAAGGATAGGTTTAGGGTTAGGGTTAGTGTTAGGTTTAGTGTTAGGGTTAGGGTAAGTGCAAGGGTTAGGTTTAGGGTTAGGTTTAGGGTTAGGGTAGGGGTAAGGGTTAGGGGTTAGGGTTAGGGTTAAGGTTAGGGTCAGGGTTAGGGTTAGGGTTAGGGTAAGGTTTAGGGTTAGGGTAAGGTTTAGCGTTAGAGTTAGGGATAGAATAAGGGTAAGGGTTAGGGTCAGGGGTAGGGTTAGAGTAAGGGTTAGGGTTTGGGTTTGGGTTTGGGTTAGGGTTAGGTAAAGTTTAAGGGTTAGGTTAGGGTTAGGGTCAGGTTTAGGTTAAGGGTTAGGGTTAGGTTTAGGGTTAGTTTTAGGGTTAGGGTTAGGGTTAGGGTAAGGGTAAGGGTTATGGTTAAGGTTAGGGTTAGGGTTAGGGTTAGGGTAAGGGTAAAGGTTAGATTTAGGTTTAGGGTTAGGTTTAGGGTAAGGGTAAGAGTTAGGTTTAGTGTTAGGGTTAGGGTTAAGGTTAGGGTTAGGGTAAGGGTTAGTGTTAAGTTTAGGGTCAGGGTTAGGTTTAGGGTTAGGGTTAGTGTAGGGTAAGTGTAAGGGTTAGGGTTAAAATTAGGGTTAGTGTTACGGTAAGGGTTAGGGTTAGGGTTAGATTTAGGTTTATGGTTAGGCTTAGGGTAAGGGTTAGGTTTAGGGTTAGGGTTAGGGTTAGGGTTAGGTTTAGGGTTAGAGTTAGGGTTAGGGTTAGGGTTAGAGTAAGGGTAAGGGTAAGGGAAAGGGTTACGGTAGGGTAAGGGTTAGTTTTAGGGTTAGGGTTAGGGTTAGAGTTAGGGTTAGGGTTAGTGTAAGGGTAGGGGTTAGGGTTAGGTTTAGAGTTAGGGTTAGGGTTAGAGGTTAGGTTTATGGTTAGGGTAAGGGTTAGGGTTAGTGTTAGTGTTAGGATTAGGGTAAGGGTTAGGGTTAGGGTTAGGGTTAGGGGTTAGGGTTAGGGTAAGTTTTAGCGTTAGGGTTAGGGTAAGGGTAAGGTTTAGGGTTAGAGTTACGGTTCGGTTTAGGGTTAGGGTTAGGGTAGGTGTAAGGGTTTCGGTTAGGGTTAGGGTTAAGGTTAGGGTCAGGGTTAGGGTTAGGGTAAGAGTTAGGGTTAGGGTTAGGTAAGGGTTAGGGTTAGGGTTAGGGTTAGGGTAGTTGTTAGGGTAGGGTAAGTGTTAGGGTTAGGGTTAGGGATAGAATAAGGGTAAGGGTTAGGGTTAGGGTTAGGGTTAGAGTAAGGGTTATGGTTAGTGTTTGGGTTAGGGTTTGTTAAAGGTTAAGGGTTAAGGTTAGCGTTAGGGTTAGGGTTAGGGTAAGGGTTAGGGTGAGGGAAAGGGTAAGGGTTAGTGTTAAGGTTAGGGTTGGGGTTAGGTTTAGGGTTAGGGTGAGGGTTAGAGTATGGGTAAGTGTTAGGGTTAAAATTAGGGTTAGGGTTTGGGTTAGGGTAAGGATTAGGATTAGGGTTAGGGTTAGGTTTAGGTTTAAGTTGAGGGTAAGGGTAAGGTTAGTTTTTGGGTTAGGGTTACGGTTAGTGTAAGTTTAAGGGTTAGGGTTAGGGTTAGGGTTAGGGTAAGAGTTAGTTTTAGGGTTAGGGATAGGGTTAGGTAAGGGTAAGGGTTAGGGTTAGGATTAGGGTTAGGGTTAGGGTAAGGTTACATTTAGGGTTATGGTTGGGTTTAGGGTTAGGGTTAAGGTAAGGGTAAGGGTTAGGGTTAGGGTTAGGGTTAGGTTTAGTAATGGGGTTAAGTTTAGGGTTAGGGTAAGTTTAAGGTTTAGTTTCGGGTTAGGGTTAGGGTAAGGTTAAGTGTTAGGGTTAGGGTTAGGGTTAGGTTTAGGGTTAGGGTAAGGATTAGGGTTAGGGTTAGGGTTAGGGTTAGGTTTAGTGTTAGGGTTAGGGTAAGGGCAAGGGTTAGGCTTAGGGTTAGGGCTAAGATTAGGGTTAGGTTTAGGGTTAGGATTAGGTTTAGGGTAAGTGTTAGGGTAGGGGGTAAGGGTTAGGGTTAGTGTTAAGGTTAGGCTTAGGGTTAGGGTTAGGGTTACGGTAAAGGTTAGCGTTAGGGTTAGGGTAGGGTTTAGGGTAAGGGTAAGTGTTAGGGTTAGGGTTAGGGATAGGATAAGGGTAAGGGGTAGGGTTAGGGTCAGGGTAAGGGTTAGGGTTAGGCTTTGGGTTAGGGTTAGGGAAAGTGTAAGGGTTAAGGTTAGGGTTAGGGTTAGAGTTAGGGTAAGGATTAGGGTTAGGGTTAGGGTAATTGTTAGGGTTAGGGTTAGGTTTAGCGTTAAGGTTAGTGTTAGGGTTATTGTTAGGGTAAGGTTTAGCGTTAGGATTAGGTTAAGGGTAAGGGTTGGGGTTAGGGTTAGTGTTAGGTTTAGAGTAAAGGTAAGATTTAGGGTTAGGGTTAGCGTTAGGGTTATGGTTAGGGTTAGGTTTAGGATTAGGGTAAGAATAAGGGTTAGGTTTAGGTTTAGGGCTAGGTTTAGGGTTAGGGTTAAGGTAGGGGTAAGGGTTTGGGTTAGGGTTAGGTTTAGGGTTAGGGTTAGGGTAAGGGTAAGGGTTAGGATTAGGATTAGGCTTAGGTTTAGGGTAAGGTTAGGGTTAGGGTTAGGGTTAGGTTTAGGGTTAGGGTTAGGGTAAGGGTAAGGGTTAGGGTTAGGGTTAGGATTACGTTTAGTGTTGGGGTTAGGTTAGGGTTAGGGTAAGTTTAAGGTTTAGGTTAGGGTTAGGGTTAGGTTAAGGGTAAGTGTTATGGTTAGGGTTAGGGTTTGGTTTAGGGTTAGGGTAAGGGTAAGAGTTAGGGTTAGGGTTAGGTTTAGGGTAAGGGTTAGGGTTAGGGTTAGGGTTCGTGTAGGGGTTAGGGTAAGGGTAAATGTTAGGGTTAGGGTTAGGGATAGGATAAGGGTTAGGGTTAGGGTTAGGGTTAGGGTTAGGGTTAGGGTAAGGGTTAGGTTTTAGGTCAGGGTTAGGGTTATGGTTAGGGTAAGGGCAAGAGTTCTGGTTAGGGCTAGGGTTAAGGTCAGGTTTAGGGTTAGGGTTAGGGTTAGGTTTAGGGTTAGGGTTAGGGTAAGGGTAAGGGTTAGGGCTAGGGTTAGGGTTAGGGTCATGGCTAGGTTTAGGGTAAGGTTTAGGGTTAGGTTTAGGGTTAGGGTTAGCGTTAGAGTTAGGTTTAGGTTTAGGATAAGGGTAAGGGTTAGGTTTAGGGTTAGCGTAGGTTAAAGATTAGGGTTAGGGGTTAGATTTAGGATTAGGGTTAGGGTTAGGTTAAGGGTTAGGGTTAGGGTTAGGGTAAGGGTTAGTTTTAGGGTAAGTGTTAGGGTTAGGTAAGGGTAAGGGTTAGGGTTAGGATTACGGTTAGGGTTAGGGTAAGGTTAGGGTTAGGGTTATGGTTAGGTTTAGGGTTAGGGTTAGGGTAAGGGTAAGGGTTAGGGTTAGGGTAGGGGTTAGGGTAAGGGTAAGTGTTAGGGTTAGGGTTAGGGATAGGATAAGGGTAAGGGTTAGGGTTAGGGTTAGGTAAGGATTAGGGTTAGGCTTTGGTTAGGGTTAGGGTAAGTGTAAGGGTTAAGGTTAGCATTAGGGTTAGAGTTAGGGTAAGGATTAGGGTTAGGGTTAGGGTAAGGGTAAGGTATATGGTTAGAGTTAGGGTTAGGGGTTACGGTTAGGGTTAGGTTTAGGGTTAGGATAGGTTAAGAGTAAGTTTTAGGGTTATGGACAGTGTTAGGGTTGTGGTTAGATTTAGGGTTAGGGTTAGGGTAAGGGAAAGGTTTAGGTTTAGATTTAGGGTTAGGGTCAGGGTAAGGGTAAGAGTTAGGTTTAGGTTTAGGGTTAGGGTTAGAGTTAGGGTTAGCCTAAGGGTTAGTGTTAAGGTTAGGGTCAGGGTTAGGTTTAGGGTTAGGGTTAGGGTTAGGGTTAGTGTTAGGCTTAGGGTAAGGGTTAGGGTTAGGGTTAGGGTAAGGGTAAGGGTTAGGGTTAGGTTTAGGGTAAGGGTTAGTTTTAGGGTTAGGGTTAGGTTTAGAGTTAGGGTTAGGGTTAGGTTTAGAGTTAGGGTTAGGGTTAGGTTTAGGGTAAGGTTAGGGTTAGTGTTAGAGTTATGGTGAGGGTTAGGGTTAGGGGAAGGGTTAGGGAAAGGTGTTAGGGTTAGTGTTAGGGTTAGGTTTAGGGTTAGGGTTAGGGTAAGTGTAAGTGTTAGTGTTAAGGTTAGGGTTAGGGTTAGGTTTAGGTTTAGGGTTAGGGTTAGGGTAAGGGTAAGTGTTAGGGTGAAAATTAGGGTTAGTGTTAGGGTAAGGGTTAGGATTAGGGTAGGGTTAGGTTTAGGTTTCGGGTTAGGGTAAGGGTAAGGATAAGGGTAAGGGTTAGGGTTAGGGTAAAGGTTAGGGTTAGGATAGGGGTTAGGGTAAGGGTAAGTGTTAGGTTTAGGGTTAGGGATAGGATATGGGTAAGACTTAGGGTTAGGGTTAGGGTTAGGGGTTAGGTTTAGGGTTAGGGTTAGGCTTAGGTTTAGATTTAGGTTTAGGGTGAGTGTAAGGGTTAATGTTAGGGTTAGGGTTAGGGTTAGTGTTAGGTTTAGTGTTAGGGTTAGGGTAAGGGCAAGGGTTAGGGGTAGGGTTAGGGTTAAGTTTAGGGTTAGGGTTAGGGTTAGGTTTAGGGTTAGGGTTAGGGTAGGGGTAAGGGTTAGGTTTAGGGTTAGGGTAAGGGTTAGGGTTAGGGTTAGGGTTAGGGTAGGGGTTACGGTAAGGTTAAGTGTTAGGGTTAGGGTTAGGGATAGGATAAGGGTAAGGGTTAGGGTTAGGGTTAGGGTAAGGGTTAGCGTTAGGGTTTGGGTTAGGGTTAGGTAAAGGGTAAGCGTTAAGGTTAGGGTTAGGGTAAGGGTTAGGGTTAGGGTAAGGATTAGCGTTAGGGTTAGGGTTAGGGTTAGGTTTAGGTTTTGGTTAGAGTTAGGGTTAGGGTTAGGATTAGGGTTAGAGTAAGGGTAAGGTTTAGGGTTAGGGTAAGGGTTAGGGAAAGGTGTTAGGGTTAGTGTTAGGGTTAGGTTTAGAGTTAGGGTTAGGGTAAAGGTAAGGGTTAGTGTTACTGTTAGGGTTACGGTTAGGGTTAGCGTTAGGGTTAGGGTAAAGTTAAGTGTTAGGGTTAAAATTAGGGTTAGCGTTAGGGTAAGGGTTAGGATTAGGGTTAGGGTTAGGTTTAGGGTTAAGGTTAGGGAAAGGGTAAGGGTTAGGTTTAGGGTTAGGGTTAGGGTTAGGGTAAGGGTAAGGGTTAGAGTTAGGGTTAGGGTTAGTTATAGGGTTAGGGTTCAGGTTAGAGTTAGGATTAGGGTTAGTCTAAGGGTAGGGGTTAGGGTAGGGATACGGTTAGGGTTAGGGTTAGGGTTAGGCTTATGGTTAGGGTAAGGGTTAGGGTTAGTGTCAGATTTAGGGTTAGGGTAAGGGTTAGGCTTAGGGTTAGTGTTTCGGTAAGGGTTAGGGGTAGGGTTAGAGTTAGGTAAGGGTTAGGGTTAGGGTTAGGGTTAGGTTTAGGTTTAGGGTAAGTGTACGGGTTAGTGTTATGTTTATGGTTAGGTTTACGGTTATGGTTAGGGTAAGGGCAAGGGTTAGGGTTAGGGTTAGATTTAGGGTTAAGGTTAGAGTAAGGGAAAGGGTTAGGTTTAGGGTTAGGGTTAGGGTTAGGTTTAGGGTTAGGGTAAGGGTATGGGTAAGAGTTAGGTTTAGGTTTAGGTTTAGGGTAAGGGTTAGGGTTAGGATTAGGGTTACGGTAGTGGTTATTGTAAGGGTAAATGTTAGGGTTAGGGTTAGGGATAGGATAAGGGTAAGAGTTAGGTTTAGGGTTAGGGTTAGGGGTTAGGTTTTGGGTTAGGGTTAGTGTTATGTTTAGGATTAGGGTTAGGGTAAGGGTAGGGTTAAGGTTAGGGTTAGGGTTGGGGTTAGTGTTAGGGTAAGGTTAGATTTATGGTTATGGTTCGGTTTAGTGTTAGGGTTAGGATTAGGGTTAGGGACAGGATAAGGTTTAGGGTTAAGGTTAGGTTAAGAGGTAGGGTTAGGGTTAAGTTTAGGGTTAGGGTTAGGTGAATGCTTAGGTTTAGGGCTAGGTTTAGGATTAGGGTTAGGTTTAGGGTTAGTGTAAGGGTAGAAGTTAGGGTTAGGGTTTGGGTTAGGGCAAGGGTTAGGGTTAGGGGTTAGGTTTATGGTTAGGGTTAGGGTTAGGGTTAGTGTTAGGGTTAGGTTTAGAGTAAGGGTAAGTGTTAGGTTTAGGGTTAGGGTTAGGTGTTAGGGTTAGGGTTACTGTTAGGGTAAGGTTTAGCGTTAGGATTAGGTTAAGGGTAAGGGTTGGGGTTAGGGTTAGTGTTAGGTTTAGAGTAAAGGTAAGATTTAGGGTTAGGGTTAGCGTTAGGGTTATGGTTAGGGTTAGGTTTAGGATTAGGGTAAGAATAAGGGTTAGGTTTAGGTTTAGGGCTAGGTTTAGGGTTAGGGTTAAGGTAGGGGTAAGGGTTTGGGTTAGGGTTAGCGTGAAGGTTACGATCAGGGTTAGGGTTAGGGTTAGGGTAAGGGTTAGGATTAGGGTTAGGTAAGGGTTAGGGTTAGGGTTAGGGTTTGGGTAGTTGTTAAGGTAAGGGTAAGTGTTAGGGTTAGGGTTCGGGATAGAATAAGGGTGAGGGTTAGGCTTAGGGTTAGGGTTAGAGTAAGGGTTAGGGTTAGTGTTTGGTTAGGGTTAGGTTAAGGGTAAGGGTTAAGGTTAGCGTTAGGGTTAGGGTTAGGGTAAGGATTAGGGTTAGGGTTAGGGTTAGGGTTAGGGTTAGGTTTAGGGTTAGGGTTACGGTTAGGGTTAGGGTTAGTGTTAGGGTTAGGTTTAGTGTTGGGGTTAAGGTTAGGGTTAGGGTAAGTTTAAGGTTTAGGGTTAGCGTTAGGGTTAGGGTAAGCGTAAGGGTTAGGGTTATGGTTAGGTTTAGGATTAGGGTTAGGGTTAAGGTAAGGGTAAGGGTTAGGGTTAGGGTTAGGGGTTAGATTTAGGGTTAGGTTTAGGGTAGGTTTAGGGTTAGGGTTAGGGTAAGGGTAAGGGTTAAGTTTAGGGTTGGGTTTAGGTTTAGTGTTAGGGTTAGGGTAAGGACAAAGGTTAGGGTTAGGGTTAGGTTTAGGGTAAGGGTTAGGTTAGGGTTAGGGTTATGGTTAGGGTAAGGGTTAGGGTAAGGGTTAGTGTAAGGATAAGGGTTAGGGTTAGGGTTATGGTAAGGGTAAGAGTTAGGGTTAGGTTTAGGGTTAGGGGTTAGTTTTCGGGTTAGGGGTTAGGCTTAGGTTTAGGGTTAGGTTTAGGGAAGGGTGAGGGTTAAGGATAGGTTTAGGGTTAGGGTTAGTGTTAGGTTTAGTGTTAGGGTTAGGGTAAGTGCAAGGGTTAGGTTTAGGGTTAGGTTTAGGGTTAGGGTAAGGGGAAGGGTTAGGGTTAGGTTTAGGGTTAAGGTTAGGGTCCGGGTTAGGGTTAGGGTTAGGGTAAGGTTTAGCGTTAGGGTTAGGTAAGGGTTAGGGTTAGGGATAGAATAAGGGTAAGGGTTAGGGTTAGGGGTAGGGTTAGAGTAAGGGTTAGGGTTTGGGTTTGGGTTAGGGTTAGGTAAAGTGTAAGGGTTAGGTTAGGGTTAGGGTCAGGTTTAGGTTAAGGGTTAGGGTTAGGTTTAGGTTTAGGTTTAGGGTTAGGTTTAGGGTAAGGGTAAGAGTTAGGTTTAGTGTTAGGTTTAGGGTTAGGGTTAGGGTTAGGGTTAGGGTAAGGGTTAGTGTTAAGTTTAGGGTCAGGGTTAGGTTTAGGTTTAGGGTTAGGTTTAGGGTAAGGGTAAGAGTTAGGTTTAGTGTTAGTGTTAGGGTTAGGGTTAGGGTTAGGGTAAGGGTTAGTGTTAAGTTTAGGGTCAGGGTTAGGTTTAGGGTTAGGGTTAGTGTAGGGTAAGCATAAGGGTTAGGGTTAAAATTAGGGTTAGTGTTACGGTAAGGGTGAGGGTTAGGGTTAGGTTTAGGTTCATGGTTAGGCTTAGGGTAAGGGTAAGGGTTAGATTTAGGGTTAGGGTTAGGGTTAGAGTTAGGGTAAGGGTAAGGGAAAGGGTTACGGTAGGGTAAGGGTTAGTTTTAGGGTTAGGGTTAGGTTTAGAGTTAGGGTTAGGGTTAGTGTAAGGGTAGGGTTAGGGTTAGGTTTAGGGTAAGGGTTAGGGTTAGGGGTTAGGTTTATGGTTAGGGTAAGGGTTAGGGTTAGTGTTAGGGTTAGGGTTAGGGTAAGGGTAATAGGGTTAGGGTTAGGGTTAGGGGTTAGGGTTAGGGTAAGGTTTAGCGTTAGGGTTAGGGTAAGGGTAAGGTTTAGGGTTAGAATTAGGGTTCGGTTTAGGGTTAGGGTTAGGGTAGGTGTAAGGGTTTCGGTTAGGGTTAGGGTTAAGGTTAGGGTCAGGGTTAGGGTTAGGGTAAGAGTTAGGGTTAGGGTTAGGTAAGGGTTAGGGTTAGGGTTTGGGTTAGGTTAGTTGTTAGGGTAGGGTAAGTGTTAGGGTTAGGGTTAGGGATAGAATAAGGGTAAGGGTTAGGGTTAGGGTTAGGGTTAGAGTAAGGGTTATGGTTAGTGTTTGGGTCAGGTTTTGTTAAAGGGTAAGGGTTAAGGTTAGCGTTAGGGTCAGGGTTAGGGTAAGGGTTAGGGTTAGGGTTAGGGAAAGGGTAAGGGTTAGTGTTCAAGGTTAGGGTTGGGGTTAGGTTTAGGGTTAGGGTTAGGGTTAGAGTATGGGTAAGTGTTAGGGTTAAAATTAGGGTTAGGGTTAGGGTTAGGGTAAGGGTTAGGATTAGGGTTAGGGTTAGGTTTAGTTTAAGGTGAGGGTAAGGGTAAGGGTTAGTTTTTGGGTTAGGGTTACGGTTAGTGTAAGTTTAAGGGTTAGGGTTAGGGTTAGGGTTAGGGTAAGGGTTAGTTTTAGGGTTAGGGTTAGGGTTAGGTAAGGGTAAGGGTTAGGGTTAGGATTAGGGTTAGGGTTAGGGTAAGGTTAGATTTAGGGTTATGGTTAGGTTTAGGGTTAGGGTTAAGGTAAGGGTAAGGGTTAGGGTTCGGGTTAGGGTTAGGTTTAGTGTTGGGGTTAAGTTTAGGGTTAGGGTAAGTTTAAGTTTTAGTTTAGGGTTAGGGTTAGGGTAAGGGTAAGTGTTAGCGTTAGGGTTAGGGTTAGGTTTAGGGTTAGGGTAAGGATTAGGGTTAGGTTTAGGGTTAGTGTTAGGTTTAGTGTTAGGGTTAGCGTAAGGGCAAGGGTTAGGCTTAGGGTTTAGGGCTAAGATTAGGGTTAGGTTTAGGGTCAGGATTAGGTTTAGGGTAAGGGTTAGGGTAGGGGTAAGGGTTAGGGTTAGGGTTAAGGTTAGGCTTAGGGTTAGGGTTAGGGTTACGGTAAGGGTTAGCGTTAGGGTTAGGGTAGGAGTTAGGGTAAGGGTAAGTGTTAGGGTTAGGGTTAGGGATAGGATAAGGGTAAGGGTTAGGGTTAGGGTTAGGGTTAAGGGTTAGGGTAAGGCTTTGGGTTAGGGTTAGGGAAAGTGTAAGGGTTAAGGTTAGGGTTAGGGTTACAGTTAGGGTAAGGATTAGGGTTAGGGTTATGGTTAGGGTAAGTGTTAGGGTTAGGGTTAGGTTTAGCATTAAGGTTAGGGTTAGGGTTATTGTTAGGGTAAGGTTTAGCGTTAGGATTAGGTTAAGGGTAAGGGTTGGGGTTAGGGTTAGTGTTAGGTTTAGAGTAAAGGTAAGATTTAGGGTTAGAGTTAGCGTTAGGGTTAGGGTTAGGGTTAGGTTTAGGATTAGGGTAAGAATAAGGGTTAGGTTTAGGTTTAGGGCTAGGTTTAGGGTTAGGGTTAAGGTAGGGGTAAGGGTTTGGGTTAGGGTTAGCGTGAAGGTTAGGGTCAGGGTTAGGGTTAGGGTTAGGGTAAGGGTTAGGATTAGGGTTAGGTAAGGCTTAGGGTTAGGGTTAGGGTTAGGGTAGTTGTTAGGGTAAGAGTAAGTGTTAGGGTTAGGGTTCGGGATAGAATAAGGGTGAGGGTTAGGGTTAGGGTTATTGTTAGAGTAAGGGTTAGGGTTAGTGTTTGGTTAGGGTTAGGTTAAGGGTAAGGGTTAAGGTTAGCGTTAGGGTTAGGGTTAGGGTAAGGATTAGGGTTAGGGTTAGGGTTAGGGTTAGGGTTAGGTTTAGGGTTAGGGTTACGGTTAGGGTTAGGGTTAGTGTTAGGGTTAGGTTTAGTGTTGGGGTTAAGGTTAGGGTTAGGGTAGGGGTTAGGGTAAGGGTAAGTGTTAGGGTTAGGGTTAGGGGATTGGATAAGGGTAAGGGTTAGGGTTAGGGTCAGGGTAAGGGTTAGGGTTAGGCTTTGGGTTAGGGTTAGGGAAAGTGTAAGGGTTAAGGTTAGGGTTAGGGTTAGAATTAGGGTAAGGATTAGGGTTAGGGTTAGGGTAAGTGTTAGGGTTAGGGTTAGGTTTAGCGTTAAGGTTAGTGTTAGGGTTATTGTTAGGGTAAGGTGTAGCATTAGGATTAGGTTAAGGGTAAGGGTTGGGGTTCAGGGTTAGTGTTAGGTTTAGAGTAAAGGTAAGATTTAGGGTTAGGGTTAGGGTTAGGGTTAGGGTTAGGGTTAGGTTTAGGATTAGGGTAAGAATAAGGGTTAGGTTTAGGTTTAGGGCTAGGTTTAGGGTTAGGGTTAAGGTAGGGGTAAGGGTTTGGGTTAGGGTTAGCGTGAAGGTTAGGGTCAGGGTTAGGGTTAGGGTTAGGGTAAGGGTTAGGATTAGGGTTAGGGTAAGGGTTAGGGTTAGGGAAAGGGTAAGGGTTAGTGTTATGGTTAGGGTTGGGGTTAGGTTTAGGGTTAGGGTTAAGGATAGGGTAAGGTTAAGTTTTAGGGTTAAAATTAGGGTTAGGGTTAGGGTAAGGGTTAGGATTAGGGTTAGGGTTAGGTTTAGGTTTAAGGTGAGGGTAAGGGTAAGTGTCAGTTTTAGGGTTAGGTTTAGGGTTATGGTAAGGGTAAGGGTTAGGGTTAGGGTTAGGGTTATGGTAAGGGATAGTCTTAGGGTTAGGGTTAGGGTTAGAATTAGGGTTAGGGTTAGTGTAAGGCTAGGGTGGGGTTAGTGTTAGCGTCAGGGTTAGGGTAAGGGTTAGGGTTAGGGTTAGGCTTATGTTTAGGATAAGGGTTAGGGTTAGTGTTAGGTTTAGGGTTAGGTTAAGGGTTAGGGTTAGGGTTAGGGTAAGGGTTATGGGTATGGTTAGAGTTAGTTTAAGGGTTAGGTTTAGGGTAAGGGTTAGGGTTAGGTTAGGGTTAGGTTTAGGGTTAGGGTAAGGGTACGGGGTAGGGTTATGATTAGGGTTAGGTTTAGGGTTATGGTTAGGGTAAGGGCAAGGGTTAGGTTTAGGGTTAGGGTTAAGGTCAGGGTTAGGGTTAGGGTTAGTTTTAGGGTTAGGGTCAGGGTAAGGGTAAGGGTTAGGTTTACGGTTAGGGTTAGGGTAAGGGTAAGGGTTAGTGTTAGGGTTAGGGTTACGTTTAGTGTTGGGGTTAAGTTTAGGGTTAGGGTAAGTTTAAAGTTTAGGTTAGGGTTAGGGTTAGGGTAAGGGTAAGTGTTATGGTTAGGGTTAGGTTTAGGTTTAGGGTTAGGGTAAGGGTAAGAATTAGGTTTAGGGTAAGGGTTAGGGTTAGGGTTAGGGTTAGGGATAGGATAAGGTTTAGGGTTAGGGTTAGGGTTAGGATTAGGTTTAGCATTAAGGTTAGGGTTAGGGTTATTGTTAGGGTAGGGTGTAGCGTTAGGATTAGGTTAAGGTTAAGGGTTGGGGTTAGGGTTAGTGTTAGGTTTAGAGTAAAGGTAAGATATAGGGTTAGGGTTAGCGTTAGGGTTAGGGTTAGGGTTAGGGTTCGGTTTAGGATTAGGGTAAGAATAAGGGTTAGGTTCAGGTTTAGGGCTAGGTTTAGGGTTAGGGTTAAGGTAGGGGTAAGTGTTTGGGTTAGGGTTAGCGTGAAGGTTAGTTTCAGGGTTAGGGTTAGGGTTAGGGTAAGGGTTAGGATTATGGTTAGGTAAGGGTTAGGGTTAGGGTTAGGGTAGTTGTTAGGTTAAGGGTAAGTGTTTAGGGTTAGGGTTTGGGATAGAATAAGGGTGAGGGTTAGGGTTAGGGTTAGAGTAAGGGTTAGGGTTAGTGTTTGGTTAGGGTTAGGTAAAGGGTAAGGGTTAAGGTTAGCGTTAGGGTTAGGGTTAGGGTAAGGATTAGGGTTAGGGTTAGGGAGGTTTAGGGGTTAGGGTAAGGATTAGGGTTAGGGTTAGGGTTAGGGTTACGGTTTAGGGTTACGGTTAGGGTTAGGGTTAGGTTTAGGGTAAGGGTTAGGGTTAGGGAAAGGGTAAGGGTTAGTGTTAAGGTTAGGGTTGGGGTTAGGTTTAGGGTTAGGTTTAAGGATAGGGTAAGGGTGAGTGTTAGGGTTAAAATTAGGTTTAGGTTTACGGTAAGGGTTAGGATTAGGGTTAGGGTTAGGTTTAGGTTTAAGGTGAGGGTAAGGGTAAGGGTTAGTTTTAGGGTTAGGGTTAGGGTTAGGGTAAGGGTAAGGGTTAGGGTTAGGGTTAGGGTTATGGTAAGGGATAGTTTTAGGGTTAGGGTTAGGGTTAGAGTTAGGGTTAGGGTTAGTGTAAGGCTAGGGGTGGGGTTAGTGTTAGCGTCAGGGTTAGGGTAAGGGTTAGGGTTAGGGTTAGGCTTATGGTTAGGATATGGGTTAGGGTTAGTGTTAGGTTTAGGGTTAGGGTAAGGGTTAGGGTTAGGGTTAGGGTAAGGGTTAGGGGTATGGATAGAGTTAGTTTAAGGGTTAGGGTTAGGGTTATGATTAGGGTTAGGTTTAGGGTTATGGTTAGGGTAAGGGGCAAGGGTTAGGTTTAGGGTTAGGGTTAAGGTCAGGTTTTAGGGTTAGGGTTAGGGCTAGGTTTAGGGTTAGGGTCAGGGTAAGGGTAAGGGTTAGGGTTAGGGTTAGGGTTATGGCTAGGTTTAGGGTAAGGTTTAGGGTTAGGATTAGGGTTAGGGGTTAGCGTTAGAGTTAGGTTTAGGGTTAGGGTAAGGGTAAGGTTTAGGGTTAGGGTTAGGGTTAGGTTAAGGATTAGGGTCAGGGGTTAGGTTTAGGTTTAGGGTTAGGGTTAGGGTAAGGGTTAGTTTTAGGGTTAGGGGTTAGGGTTAGGTAAGGGTAAGGGTTAGGATTAGGATTAGGCTTAGGTTTAGGGTAAGGTTAGGGTTAGGGTTATGGTTAGGTTTAGGGTTAGGGTTAGGGTAAGGGTAAGGGTTAGGGTTAGGGTTAGGGTTACGTTTAGTGTTGGGGTTAGGTTAGGGTTAGGGTAAGTTTAAGGTTTAGGTTAGGGTTAGGGTTAGGTTAAAGGGTAAGTGTTAGTTATGGTTAGGGTTAGGGTTTGTTTAGGGTTAGGGTAAGGGTAAGAGTTAGGGTTAGGGTTAGGTTTAGGGTAAGGGTTAGGGTTAGGGTTAGGGTTCGTGTAGGGGTTAGGGTAAGGGTAAATGTTAGGGTTAGGGTTAGGGATAGGATAAGGTTTAGGGTTAGGGTTAGGGTTAGGGTTAGGGTAAGGGTTAGGTTTTTAGGTCAGGGTTAGGGTTATGGTTAGGGTAAGGGCAAGGGTTCTGGTTAGGGCTAGGGTTTAAGGTCAGGTTAGGGTTAAGGTTAGGGTTAGGTTTAGGGTTAGGGTTAGGGTAAGGGTAAGGGTTAGGGCTAGGGTTAGGGTTAGGGTCATGGCTAGTTTTTAGGGTAAGGTTTAGGGTTAGGTTTAGGGTTAGGGTTAGCGTTAGAGTTAGGTTTAGGTTTAGGATAAGGGTAAGGGTTAGGGTTAGGGTTAGCGTAGGTTAAAGATTAGGGTTAGGGGTTAGATTTAGGATTAGGGTTAGGGTTAGGTTAAGGGTTAGGGTTAGGGTTAGGTAAGGGTTAGTTTTAGGGTAAGTGTTTGGGTTAGGTAAGGGTAAGGGGTTAGGGTTAGGATTACGGTTAGTGTTAGGGTAAGGTTAGGGGTTAGGGTTATGGTTAGGTTTAGGGTTAGGGTTAGGGTAAGGGTAAGGGTTAGGGTTAGGGTAGGGGTTAGGATAAGGGTAAGTGTTAGGGTTAGGGTTAGGGATAGGATAAGGGTAAGGGTTAGGGTTAGGGTTAGGTAAGGATTAGGGTTAGGCTTTGGTTAGGGTTAGGGTAAGTGTAAGGGTTAAGGTTAGCATTAGGGTTAGAGTTAGGGTAAGGATTAGGGTTAGGGTTAGGGTAAGGGGTTAAGGTTAGGGTTATGTTTAGCATTAAGTTTAGGGTTAGGGTTATGGTAAGGGTAAGGTATATGGTTAGAGTTAGGGTTAGGGGTTACGGTTAGGGTTAGGTTTAGGGTTAGGATAGGTTAAGAGTAAGTTTTAGGGTTATGGACAGTGTTAGGGTTGTGGTTAGATTTAGGGTTAGGGTTAGGGTAAGGGAAAGGTTTAGGTTTAGATTTAGGGTTAGGGTCAGGGTAAGGGTAAGAGTTAGGTTTAGGTTTAGGGTTAGGGTTAGAGTTAGGGTTAGCGTAAGGGTTAGTGTTAAGGTTAGGGTCAGGGTTAGGTTTAGGGTTAGGGTTAGGGTTAGGGTTAGGGTTAGTGTTAGGCTTAGGGTAAGGGTTAGGGTTAGGGTTAGGGTTAGGGTAAGGGTAAAGGGTTAGGGTTAGGTTTAGGGTAAGGGTTAGTTTTAGGGTTAGGGTTAGGTTTAGAGTTAGGGTTAGGGTTAGTGTAAGGGTAGGGGTTAGGGTTAGGTTTAGGGTAAGGTTAGGGTTAGTGTTAGGGTTATGGTGAGGGTTAGGGGTTAGGGGAAGGGTTAGGGGAAGGTGTTAGGGTTAGTGTTAGGGTTAGGTTTAGGGTTAGGGTATAGGGTAAGTGTAAGTGTTAGTGTTAAGGTTAGGGTTAAGGTTAGGTTTAGGTTTAGGGTTAGGGTTAGGGTAAGGGTAAGTGTTAGGGGTGAAAATTAGGGTTAGTGTTAGGGTAAGGGTTAGGATTATTGTTAGGGTTAGGTTTAGGTTTCGGGTTAGGGTAAGGGTAAGGATAAGGGTAAGGGTTAGGGTTAGGGTAAAGGTTAGGGTTAGGGTTAGGGTTAGGATAGGGGTTAGGGTAAGGGTAAGTGTTAGGTTTAGGGTTAGGGATAGGATATGGGTAAGACTTAGGGTTAGGTTAGGGTTAGGGGTTAGGTTTAGGGTTAGGGTTAGGCTTAGGTTTAGATTTAGGTTTAGGGTGAGTGTAAGGCTTAATGTTAGGGTTAGGGGTTAGGGTTAGTGTTAGGTTTAGTGTTAGGGTTAGGGTAAGGGCAAGGGTTAGGGGTAGGGTTAGGGTTAAGTTTAGGGTTAGGGTTACGGTTAGGTTTAGGTTTAGGGTTAGGGTAGGGTAAGGGTTAGCGTTAGGGTTAGGGTTAAGGTTACGATCAGGGTTAGGGTTAGGGTTAGGGTAAGGGTTAGGTTTAGGGTTAGGGTAAGGGTTAGGGTTAGGGTTAGGGTTAGGGTAGGGGTTACGGTAAGGTTAAGTGTTAGGGTTAGGGTTAGGGATAGGATAAGGGTAAGGGTTAGGGTTAGGGTTAGGGTAAGGGTTAGCGTTAGGGGTTTGGGTTAGGGGTTAGGTAAAGGGTAAGCGTTAAGGTTAGAGGTTAGGGTAAGGGTTAGGGTTAGGGTAAGGATTAGCGTTAGGGTTAGGGTTAGGGTTAGGTTTAGGTTTTGGTTAGAGTTAGGGTTAGGGTTAGGATTAGGGTTAGAGTAAGGGTAAGGTTTAGGGTTAGGGTAAGGGTTAGGAAAGGTGTTAGGGTTAGTGTTAGGGTTAGGTTTAGAGTTAGGGTTAGGGTAAAGGTAAGGGTTAGTGTTACTGTTAGGGTTACGGTTAGGGTTAGCGTTAGGGTTAGGGTAAAGTTAAGTGTTAGGGTTAAAATTAGGGTTAGCGTTAGGGTAAGGGTTAGGATTAGGGTTAGGGTTAGGTTTAGGTTTAAGATTAGGGAAAGGGTAAGGGTTAGGGTTAGGGTTAGGGTTAGGGTTAGGGTAAGGGTAAGGGTTAGAGTTAGGGTTAGGGTTAGTTATAGGGTTAGGGTTCAGGTTAGAGTTAGGATTAGGGTTAGTCTAAGGGTAGGGGTTAGGGTTAGGGATACGGTTAGGGTTAGGGTTAGGGTTAGGCTTATGGTTAGGGTAAGGGTTAGGGTTAGTGTCAGATTTAGGGTTAGGGTAAGGGTTAGGCTTAGGGTTAGGGTTTCGGTAAGGGTTAGGGGTAGGGGTTAGAGTTAGGTTAAGGGTTAGGGTTAGTGTTAGGATTAGGTTTAGGTTTAGGGTAAGTGTACGGGTTAGTGTTACGTTTATGGTTAGGTTTAGGGTTATGGTTAGGGTAAGGGCAAGGGTTAGGGTTAGGGTTAGGTTTAGGGTTAAGGTTAGAGTAAGGGAAAGGGTTATGTTTAGGGTTAGGGGTTAGGGTTAGGTTTAGGGTTAGGGTAAGGGTAAGGGTAAGAGTTAGGTTTAGGTTTAGGTTTAGGGTAAGGGTTAGGGTTAGGATTAGGGTTACGTAGTGGTTATGGTAAGGGTAAGTGTTAGGGTTAGGGTTAGGGATAGGATAAGGGTAAGAGTTAGGTTTAGGGTTAGGGTTAGGGGTTAGGTTTTGGGTTAGGGTTAGTGTTAGGTTTAGGGTTAGGGTTAGGGTAAGGGTAGGGTTAAGGTTAGGGTTCGGGTTGGGGTTAGTGTTAGGTTAAGTTTAGATTTATGGTTATGGTTCGGTTTAGTGTTAGGGTTAGGATTAGGGTTAGGGACAGGATAAGGTTTAGGGTTAAGGTTAGGTTAAGAGGTAGGGTTAGGGTTAAGTTTAGGGTTAGGTTAGGTGAATGCTTAGGTTTAGGGCTAGGTTTAGGATTAGGGTTAGGTTTAGGGTTAGTGTAAGGGTAGAAGTTAGGGTTAGGGGTTTGGGTTAGGGCAAGGGTTAGGGTTAGGGGTTAGGTTTATGGTTAGGGTTAGGGGTTAGGGTTAGTGTTAGGGGTTAGGTTTAGAGTAAGGGTAAGTGTTAGGTTTAGGGTTAGGGTTAGGTGTTAGGGTTAGGGTTATTGTTAGGGTAAGGTTTAGCGTTAGGGTTAGGGTAAGGGTAAGGATTATGGTTAGGGTTAGGGTTACGGATACCGTTACCGTAAGAGTTAGGGTTTAGTGTTAGGGTTAGGGTAGGGGATAGGGAAAGGGTAAGGGTTAGGGTTATGGTTAGGTTTAGGGTTAGGGTAAGGGTAAGGGTTAGGGTTAGTGTTAGGGTTAGGGATACCGTTACCGTAATTGTTATTGTTAGTTTTAGGGTTAGGGTAGGGGTTAGGGTAATGGTAAGGGTTAGGGTTATGGTTAGGTTTAGGTTTGGGTTTAGGGTTAGGGTTAGGGTTAGGGTAAGTGTAAGGGTTAGGGTTAGTGTTAGGGTTAGGTTTAGTGTTGGGGTTAAGGTTAGGGGTTAGGGTAAGTTTAAGGTTTAGGGTTAGCGTTAGGGTTAGGGTAAGCGTAAGGGTTAGGGTTATGGTTAGGTTTAGGGTTAGGGTTAGGGTTAAGGTAAGGGTAAGGGTTAGGGTTAGGGTTAGGGGTTAGATTTAGGGTTAGGGTTAGGGTAGGTTTAGGGTTAGGGTTAGGGTAAGGGTAAGGGTTAAGGTTAGGGTTGGGTTTAGTGTTTAGTGTTAGGGTTAGGGTAAGGACAAAGGTTAGGGTTAGGGTTAGGTTTAGGTAAGGGTTAGGTTAGGGTTAGGGTTAGGGTTAGGGTAAGGATAATTGTTAGGGTTAGGGTTAGGGTTAGGGTAAGGGTTAGGGTTAGGGTAAGGGTAAGAGTTAGGGTTAGGTTTAGGGTTAGGGGGTTAGGTTGAGGGTTAGGGTTAGGCTTAGGTTTAGGGTTAGGTTTAGGGAAGGGTAAGGCTTAAGGATACGTTTAGGATTAGGGTTAGTGTTAGGTTTAGTGTTAGGGTTAGGGTAAGTGCAAGGGTTAGGTTTAGGGTTAGGTTTAGGGTTAGGGTAGGGGTAAGGGTTATTGTTAGGTTTAGGGTTAAGGTTAGGGTCAGGGCTAGGGTTAGGGTTCAGGGTAAGGTTTAGGGTTAGGGTAAGGTTTAGCGTTAGGGTTAGGGATAGAATAAGGGTAAGGGTTAGGGTTAGGGGTAGGGTTAGAGTAAGGGTTAGGGTTTGGGTTTGGGTTAGGGTTAGGTAAAGTTTAAGGGTTAGGGTTAGGGTTAAGGGTCAGGTTTAGGTTAAGGGTTAGGGTTAGGTTTAGGGTTAGTTTTAGGGTTAGGGTTAAGGTAAGGGTAAGGGTTAAGGTTAGGGTTAGGGTTAGGGTTAGGGTAAGGGTAAGGGTTAGGTTTAGGTTTAGGGTTAGGTTTAGGGTAAGGGTAAGTGTTAGGTTTAGTGTTAGGGTTAGGGTTCGGGTTAGGGTTAGGGTAAGGGTTAGTGTTAAGTTTTAGGGTCAGGATTAGGTTTAGGGTAAGGGTTAGTGTAGGGTAAGTGTAAGGGTTAGGGTTAAAATTAGGGTTAGTGTTACGGTAAGGGTTAGGGTTAGGGTTAGATTTAGCTTTATGGTTAGGCTTAGGGGTAAGAGGTAAGGGTTAGATTTAGGGTTAGGGTTAGGGTTAGAGTTAGGGTAAGTGTAAGGGAAAGGGTTACGGTAGGGTAAGGGTTAGTTTTAGGGTTAGGGTTAGGTTTAGAGTTAGGGTTAGGGTTAGTGTAAGGGTAGGGGTTAGGGTTAGGTTTAGGGTAAGGGTTAGGGTTAGGGGTTAGGTTTATGGTTAGGGTAAGGGTTAGGGTTAGTGTTAGGGTTAGGGTTAGGGTAAGGGTTAGGGTTAGGGTTAGGGTTAGGGGTTAGGGTTAGGGTAAGGTTTAGCGTTAGGGTTAGGGTAAGGGTAAGGTTTAGGGTTAGAATTAGGGTTCGGTTTAGGGTTAGGGTTAGGGTAGGTGTAAGGGTTTCGGTTAGGGTTAGGGTTAAGGTTAGGGTCAGGGTTAGCTTTAGGGTTAGAGTTAGGGTTAGCGTTAGGTAAGGGTTAGGGTTAGGGTTAGGGTTAGGGTAGTTGTTAGGGTAGGGTAAGTGTTAGGGTTAGGGTTAGGGATAGAATAAAGGGTAAGGGTTAGGGTTAGGGTTAGGGTTAGAGTAAGGGTTATGGTTAGTGTTTGGGTTAGGGTTTGTTAAGGGTAAGGGTTAAGGTTAGCGTTAGGGTTAGGGTTAGGGTAAGGGTTAGGGTTAGGGAAAGGGTAAGGGTTAGTGTTAAGGTTAGGGTTGGGGTTAGGTTTAGGGTTAGGGTTAGGGTTAGAGTATGGGTAAGTGTTAGGGTTAAAATTAGGGTTAGGGTTAGGGTTAGGGTAAGGGTTAGGATTAGGGTTAGGGTTAGGTTTAGGTTTAAGTTGAGGGTAAGGGTAAGGGTTAGTTTTTGGGTTAGGGTTACGGTTAGTGTAAGTTTAAGGGTTAGGGTTAGGGTTAGGGTTAGGGTAAGAGTTAGTTTTAGGGTTAGGGTTAGGGTTAGGTAAGGGTAAGGTTTAGGGTTAGGATTAGGGTTAGGGTTAGGGTAAGGTTACATTTAGGGTTATGGTTAGGTTTAGGGTTAGGGTTAAGGTAAGGTTAAGGGTAAGGGTTAGGGTTAGGGTTTGGGTTAGGTTTAGTGTTGGGGTTAAGTTTAGGGTTAGGGTAAGTTTAACGTTTAGTTTCTGTTAGGGTTAGGGTAAGGGTAAGTGTTAGGGTTAGTGTTAGGGTTATGTTTAGGGTTAGGGTAAGGATTAGGGTTAGGGTTAGGGTTAGTGTTAGGTTTAGTGTTACGGTTAGGGTAAGGGCAAGGGTTAGGCTTAGGGTTAGAGCTAAGATCAGGGTTAGGTTTAGGGTTAGGATTAGGTTTAGGGTAAGGGTTAGGGTTAGGGTTAAGTTTAGGCTTAGGGTTAGGGTTAGGGTTATGGTAAGGGTTAGCGTTAGGGTTAGGGTTAGGGTTAGGGATAGGATAAGGGTAAGGGTTAGGGTTAGGGTCAGGGTAAGTGTTAGGGTTAGGCTTTGGGTTAGGGTTAGGGAAAGTGTAAGGGTTAAGGTTAGGGTTAGGGTTAGAGTTAGGGTAAGGATTAGGGTTAGGGTTAGGGTAAGTGTTAGGGTTAGGGTTAGGTTTAGCGTTAAGGTTAGTGTTAGGGTTATTGTTAGGGTAAGGTGTAGCGTTAGGATTAGGTTAAGGGTAAGGGTTGGGGTTAGGGTTAGTGTTAGGTTTAGAGTAAAGGTAAGATTTAGGGTTAGGGTTAGCGTTAGGGTTAGGGTTAGGGTTAGGGTTAGGTTTAGGATTAGGGTAAGAATAAGGGTTAGGTTTAGGTTTAGGGCTAGGTTTAGGGTTAGGGTTAAGGGAGGGGTAAGGGTTTGGGTTAGGGTTAGAGTGAAGGTTAGGGTCAGGGTTAGGGTTAGGGTTAGGGTAAGGGTTAGGATTAGGGTTAGGTAAGGGTTAGGGTTAGGGTTAAGGTTAGGGTAGTTGTTAGGGTAAGAGTAAGTGTTAGAGTTAGGGTTCGGGATAGAATAAGGGTGAGGGTTAGGGTTAGGGTTAGGGTTAGAGTAAGGGTTAGGGTTAGTGTTTGGTTAGGGTTAGGTTAAGGGTAAGGGTTAAGGTTAGCGTTAGGGTTAGGGTTAGGGTAAGGATTAGGGTTAGGGTTAGGGTTAGGGTTAGGGTTAGGTTTAGGGTTAGGGTTACGGTTAGGGTTAGGGTTAGGGTTAGGTTAAGGGTTAGGGTTAGGGAAAGGGTAAGGGTTAGTGTTAAGGTTAGGGTTGGGGTTAGGTTTAGGGTTAGGGTTAAGGATAGGGTAAGGGTAAGTGTTAGGGTTAAAATTAGGGTTAGGGTTAGGGTTAGGGTTAGGATTAGGGTTAGGGTTAGGTTTAGGTTTAAGGTGAGGGTAAGGGTAAGGGTTAGTTTTAGGGTTAGGGTTAGGGTTAGGGTAAGGGTAAGGGTTAGGGTTAGGGTTAGGGTTATGGTAAGGGATAGTTTTAGGGTTAGTGTTAGGGTTAGAGTTAGGGTTAGGGTTAGTGTAAGGCTAGGGTGGAGTTAGTGTTAGCGTCAGGGTTAGGGTAAGGGTTAGGGTTAGGGTTAGGCTTATGGTTAGGATAAGGGTTAGGGTTAGTGTTAGGTTTAGGGTTAGGGTAAGGGTTAGGGTTAAGGTTAGGGTAAGGGTTAGGGGTATGGTTAGAGTTAGTTTAAGGGTTAGGGTTAGGGTTAGGGTAAGGGTTAGGGTTAGGTTTAGGGTTAGGTTTAGGGTTAGGGGAAGGGTACGGGGTAGGGTTATGATTAGGGTTAGGTTTAGGGTTATGGTTAGGGTAAGGGCAAGGGTTAGGTTTAGGGTTAGGGTTAAGGTCAGGGTTAGGGTTAGGGTTAGGGTTAGGTTTAGGGTTAGGGTCAGGGTAAGGGTAAGGGTTAGGGTTAGGGTTAGGGTTAGGGTTATGGCTACGTTTAGGGTAAGGTTTAGGGTTAGGGTTAGGGTTAGGGTTAGCATTAGGGTTAGGGTTAGGGTTAGGGTTAGGGTAAGGGTAAGGGTTAGGGTTAGGGTTAGGGTTAGGTTAAGGATTAAGGTCAGGGGTTAGGTTTAGGTTTAGGGTTAGGGTTAGGGTAAGGGTTAGTTTTAGGGTTAGGGTTAGGGTTAGGTAAGGGTAAGGGTGAGGGTTAGGATTAGGGTTAGGGTTCGGGTTAGGGTAAAGGTAAGGGTTAGAGTTAGGGTTAGGGTTAGATATAGGGTTAGGGTTCGGGTTAGACTTAGGATTAGGGTTAGTGTAAGGGTAAGGGTTAGGGTTAGGGATAGGGTTAGGGTTAGGGGAAGGGTTAGGGTTAGGGTTAGGCTTATGGTTAGGGTAAGGGTTAGGGTTAGTGTCAGATTTAGGGTTAGGGTAAGGGTTAGTCTTAGGGTTAGGGTTTCGGTAAGGGTTAGGGGTAGGTTTAGAGTTAGGTTAAGGGTTAGGGTTGGGGTTAGGGTTAGGTTTAGGGTTAGGGTAAGTGTACGGGTTAGTGTTACGTTTATGGTTAGGTTTAGGGTTATGGTTAGGGTAAGGGCAAGGTTAGGGTTAGGGTTAGGGTTAAGGTTAGGGTTAGGGTTAGGGTTAGGATAGGGTTAGTGTAGGGTAAGTGTTAGGGTTAGGTTAAAATTAGGGTTAGTGTTACGGTAAGGGTTAGGGTTAGGGTTAGGTTTAGGTTTATGATTAGGCTTAGGGTAAGGGTAAGGGTTAGATTTAGGGTTAGGGTTAGGGTTAGAGTTAGGGTAAGGGTAAGGGAAAGGGTTACGGTAGGGTACGGGTTAGTTTTAGGGTTAGGGTTAGGTTTAGAGTTAGGGTTAGGGTTAGTGTAAGGGTAGGGGTTAGGGTTAGGTTTAGGGTAAGGGTTAGGGTTAGGGGATAGGTTTATGATTAGGGTTAGGGTTAGTGTTAGTGTTAGGGTTAGGATAAGGGTTAGGGTTAGGGTTAGGGTTATCGGTTAGGGTTAGGGTAAGTTTTAGCGTTAGGGTTAGTGTAAGGGTAAGGTTTAGGGTTAGAGTTAGGGTTAGGGTTAGGGTAGGTTTAGGGTTAGGGTTAGGGTAAGGGTAAGCGTTAAGATTAGGGTTGGGTTTAGGTTTAATGTTAGGGTTAGGGTAAGGACAAAGGTTAGGGTTAGGGTTAGGTTTAGGGTCAGGGTTAGGTTAGGGTTAGGGTTAGGGTTAGGGTTAGGGTAAGGATAAGGGTTAGGGTTAGGGTTAGGGTTAGGGTAAGGGTTAGGGTTAGGGTAAGGGTAAGTGTTAGGGTTAGGTTTAGGGTTAGGGGTTAGGTTGAGGGTTAGGGTTAGGCTTAGGTTTAGGGTTAGGTTTAGGGAAGGGTAAGGGTTAAGGATAGGTTTAGGGTTAGGGTTAGTGTTAGGTTTAGTGTTAGGGTTAGGGTAAGTGCAAGGGTTAGGTTTAGGGTTAGGTTTAGGGTTAGGGTAGGGTTAAGGGTTAGGGTTAGGGTTAGGGTTAAGGTTAGGGTCAGGGTTAGGGTTAGGGTTAGGGTAAGGTTTAGGGTTAGGGTAAGGTTTAGCGTTAGGGTTAGGGATAGAATAAGGGTAAGGGTTAGGGTTAGGGGTAGGGTTAGAGTAAGCGTTAGGGTTTGGGTTTGGGTTAGGGTTAGGTAAAGTTTAAGGGTTAGGTTAGGGTTACGGTCAGGTTTAGGTTAAGGGTTAGGGTTAGGTTTAGGGTTAGTTTTAGGGTTAGGGTTAGGGTTAGGGTAAGGGTAAGGATTAGGGTTAAGGTTAGGGTTAGGTTTAGGGTTAGGGTAAGGGTAAGGGTTAGGTTTAGGTTTAGGGTTAGGTTTAGGGTAAGGGTAAGAGTTAGGTTTAGTGTTAGTGTTAGGGTTAGGGTTAGGGTTAGGGTAAGGGTTAGTGTTAAGTTTAGGGTCAGGGTTAGGTTTAGGGTTAGGGTTAGTGTAGGGTAAGTGTTAGGGTTAGGGTTAAAATTAGGGTTAGTGTTACGGTAAGGGTTAGGGTTAGGTTTAGGTTTATGATTAGGCTTAGGGTAAGGGTAAGGGTTAGATTTAGGGTTAGGGTTAGGGTTAGAGTTAGGGTAAGGGTAAGGGAAAGGGTTACGGTAGGGTACGGGTTAGTTTTAGGGTTAGGGTTAGGTTTAGAGTTAGGGTTAGGGTTAGTGTAAGGGTAGGGGTTAGGGTTAGGTTTAGGGTAAGGGTTAGGGTTAGGGGTTAGGTTTATGATTAGGGTAAGGGTTAGTGTTAGGGTTAGGGTTAGGATAAGGGTTAGGGTTAGGGTTAGGGTTAGGGGTTAGGGTTAGGGTAAGTTTTAGCGTTAGGGTTAGTGTAAGGGTAAGGTTTAGGGTTAGAGTTAGGGTTCGGTTTAGGGTTAGGGTTAGGGTAGGTGTAAGGGTTTCGGTTAGGGTTAGGGTTAAGGTTAGGGTCAGGGTTAGGGTTAGGGTAAGAGTTAAGGTTAGGGTTAGGTAAGGGTTAGGTTTAGGGTTAGGGTAGTTGTTAGGGTAGGGTAAGTGTTAGGGTTAAGGTTAGGGATAGAATAAGGGTAAGGGTTAGGGTTAGGGTTAGAGTAAGGGTTATGGTTAGTGTTTGGGTTAGGGTTTGTTAAAGGGTAAGGGTTAAGGTTAGCGTTAGGGTTAGGGTTAGGGTAAGGGTTAGGGTTAGGGAAAGGGTAAGGGTTAGTGTTAAGGTTAGGGTTGGGGTTAGGTTTAGGGTTAGGGTTAGGGTTAGAGTATGGGTAAGTGTTAGGGTTAAAATTAGGGTTAGGGTTAGGGTTAGGGTAAGGGTTAGGATTAGGGTTAGGGTTAGGTTTAGGTTTAAGTTGAGGGTAAGGGTAAGGGTTAGTTTTTGGGTTAGGGTTAGCATTAGTGTAAGGGTAAGGATTAGGGTTAGGGTTAGGTTTAGGGTTAGGTTTAGGTTTAGGGTTAGGGTTACGGTTAGGGTTAGGGTTAGGGTTAGGGTAAGGGTTAGTTTTAGGGAAAGGGTAAGGGTTAGTGTTAAGGTTAGGGTTGGGGTTAGGTTTAGGGTTAGGGTTAGGGTAAGATTTAGGGTTAGGGTTAGTGTTAGGGTTAGGGTACGAGTTAGGGTTAGCGTTAGGGTTCGGGTAAGGTTTAGGTTTAGGTTTTGGGTTAGGGTAAGGTTTAGATTTGGCTTAGGGTTAGGGTTAGGGGTTAGGGTTAGGGTCAGGGTTAGGGTTAGGTTTAGGATTAGGGTTAGGGTAAGAATAAGGGTTAGGGTTAGGGTTAGGGTTAGGGCTAGGCTTAGGGTTAGGGTTAGTGTAAGGGTAAGAGTTAGGGTTAGGGTTAAGGTTAGGGATAGTGTTAGTGTTAGGGTTAGGGGTTAGGGTTAGGATTAGGGGTAGGGTTAGCGTTAGGGTTAGAATTAAGGTAAGGGTAAGGGTTAGGGTTAGGGTTAGCGTTAGGGTTAGGGTTAGGTTTAGGGTTAGGGTTAGGGTAAGGGTAAGGGTAAGGGTTAGGGTCAGGGTTAGGGTTAGGGTTACGGTTAGGGTGAGGGTTAGGGTTAGGGTTAGGGGTTATGCTTAGGGATATGTTTAGGGTTAATGTAAGGGTTAGGGTTAGAGTAAGGGTAAGTGTTAGGTTAGGGTTAGGGTTAGGGTAAGTGTAAGAGTTAGCGTTAGGGTTAGATTTAGGGTTAGGGTTAGGGTTAGGGTTAGGATAAGGGTAAGGGTTATTGTTATGGTTAGGGTTAGGATAAGGGTAAGGGTTAGGGTTTGGGTTAGGGTTAGGTTTAGTGTTAGGGGTTTGTGTTAGGTTTAGGGTTAGGTTTAGTGTTAGGGGTAGGGTAAGGGTAAGTGTTCGGGTTAGGGTTAGGGTTAAGTTTAGGGTTAGGGTTAGGGTTAGGGTTAGGGGTTAAAATAGGGTTAGGGTTAGGGTTAGGGTTAGGGTTAGGGTTAGGATTAGGGTTAGGGTTAAGTTTAGATTTAGAGTTAGGATTAGGGTTAGAATTACGGTTAGGTTTAGGTTTAGTGTTAGGGGTAGGGTAAGTGTAAGGGTTATGGTTACGGTTAGGGTTAAGGTTAGGTTTAGGGTTTGGGTTAGGTTTAGGGTTAGATTTAGGGAAATGGTAAGGGTTAGGGTTAGGTCTAGGGTTAGGGTTAGGGGAAGAGTTAGGGTTAGGTTTAGTGTTAGGGTTAGGTTACGGTTTAGGGTTAGGGTTAGTGTAAGGGTTAGGGTTAGGTTTAGGGTTAGGGTTTGGGTTATAATTAGGGTTAGGGTATGGTAAGTGTAAGGGTTTGGGTTAGGATTAGGGTTAGGGTTAGGGTGAAGGTTAGGGTTAGGGTTAGGCTTAGGCTTATGGTAAGGGTAAGGGTTAGGGTTAGGTTTAGGGTTAGGTTTTAGGGTTAGGGGTAGAGTTATGGTTAGGGTTAGGGTTATGGTAAGGGAACGGTTAGCGTTAGGGTTAGCGTTAGGGTTTGGGTAAGGGTTAGGGTTAGTTTTAGGGTAAGGGTAATATTTAGGGTTAGGGTTAGGGTTAGGGTAAGGGTAAGGGTTAGAGTTAGGGTTAGGTATACGGTTAGGGTGAGTGTTAGGGTTAGGGTTAGTGGTTAGGATTAGGGATATGGTTAGGGTTAGGGTAAGGGTTAGGGTTAGGGTTAGGTTACGGTTTAGGTTTAGGGTTAGTGTAAGGGTTAGGGTTAGGTTTAGGGTTAGGGTTAAGGTCAGGGTTAGGGCTAGGGTTAGGGTTAGGTTTAGGGTTAGGGTCAGGGTAAGGTTTAGGTTTAGGGTTAGGGTTAGGGTTATGGCTAGGTTTAGGGTAAGGTTTAGGGTTAGGGTTAGGATTAGGGTTAGCGATAGAGTTATGTTTAGGGTTAGGGTAAGGGTAAGGGTTAGGGTTAGGGTTAGGTTAAGGATTAGGGTCAGGGGTTAGGTTTAGGTTTAGGGTTAGGGTTAGGGTAGTTGTTAGGGTAAGGGTAAGTGTTAGGGTTAGGGTTCGGGATAGAATAAGGGTGAGGGTTAGGGTTAGGGATAGGGTTAGAGTAAGGGTTAGGTTTAGTGTTTGGTTAGGGTTAGGTTAAGGGTAAGGGTTAAGGTTAGCGTTTGGGTTAGGGTTAGGGTAAGGATTAGGGTTAGGGTTAGGGTTAAGGTTAGGGTTAGGTTTAGGGTTAGGGTTACGGTTAGGGTTAGGGTTAGGGTTAGGGTAAGGGTTAGGGTTAGGGAAAGTGTAAGGGTTAGTGTTAAGGTTAGGGTTGGGGTTAGGTTTAGGGTTAGGGTTAAGGATAGGGTAAGGGTAAGTGTTAGGGTTAAAATTAGGGTTAGGATTAGGGTAAGGGTTAGGATTAGGGTTAGGGTTAGGTTTAGGTTTAAGGTGAGGGTAAGGGTAAGGGTTAGTTTTAGGGTTATGGTTAGGGTTAGGGTAAGGGTTAGGGTTAGGGTTAGGGTTATGGTAAGGGATAGTTTTAGGGTTAGGGTTACTGTTAGAGTTAGGGTTAGGGTTAGTGTAAGGCTAGGGGTGGGGTTAGTGTTAGTGTCAGGGTTAGGGTAAGGGTTAGGGTTAGGGTTAGGCTTATGGTTAGGATAAGGGTTAGGGTGAGTGTTAGGTTTAGGGTTAGGGTAAGGGTTAGGGTTAGGGTTAGGGTTAGGGTTAGGGTAAGGGTACGGGGTAGGGTTATGATTAGGGTTAGGTTTAGGGTTATGGTTAGGGTAAGGGCAAGGGTTAGGTTTAGGGTTAGGGTTAAGGTCAGGGTTAGGGTTAGGGTTAGGGTTAGGTTTAGGGTTAGGGTCAGGGTAAGGGTAAGGGTTAGGGTTAGGGTTAGGGTTAGGGTTAGGGTTATGGCTAGGTTTAGGGTAAGGTTTAGGGTTAGGGTTAGGGTTAGGGTTAGCATTAGGGTTAGGGTTAGGGTTAGGGTAAGGGTAAGGGTTAGGGTTAGGGTTAGGGTTAGGTTAAGGATTAGTGTCAGGGGTTAGGTTTAGGTTTAGGGTTAGGGTTAGGGTAAGGGTTAGTTTTAGGGTTAGGGTTAGGGTTAGGTAAGGGTAAGGGTTAGGGTTAGGATTAGGCTTAGGATTAGGGTAAGTTTAGGGTTAGGGTTATGGTTAGGTTTAGGGTTAGGGTTAGGGTAAGGGTAAGGGTTAGGGTTAGGGTTAGGGTTACGTTTAGTGTTGGGGTTAAGGTTAGGGTTAGGGTAAGTTTAAGGTTTAGGTTAGGGTTAGGGTTAGGGTAAGGGTAAGTGTTATGGTTAGGGTTAGGGTTAGGTTTAGGGTTAGGGTAAGGGAAGAGTTAGTGTTAAGGTTAGGTTTAGGGTAAGGGTTAGGGTTAGGGTTCGTGTAGGGGTTAGTGTAAGCGTAAATGTTAGGGTTAGGGTTAGGGCTAGGATAAGGGTTAGGGTTAGGGTTAGGGTTAGGGTTAGGGTTAGGCTTAGAGTTAGGGTAAGGATTAGGGTTAGGGTTAGGGTTAGGGTAAGTGTTAGGGTTAGGGTTAGGGTTAGGGTTAGGGTTAGGTAGGGTTAGGGTTAGGGTTAGGGTAAGAGTTAGGGTTAGGTTTAGAGTTAGGGTTAGGTTACGGGTTAGGGTTAGGATTCGGTAAGGGTTAGGGTTAGGTTTTGGTTTATGGTTAGGGTTATAGTTAGGGATAGGGTAGGGTAAGGGTAAGGGTAAGGGTTAGGATTAGGGTTAGGTTTAGGGTTAAGGTTAGGGTTAGTGTTAGGCTTATTGTAAGGGTAAGGGTTAGGGTTAGGGTTAGGGTTAGGTTTAGGGTTAGGGTTAGTGTAATGGTAAGGGTTACAGTTAGGGTTAGGGTAAGGATTAGGGTTAGGTTTAGGGTAAGGGTTAGGGTTAGGGTTAGGGTAAGGGTTAGTGTAAGGGTAAGGGTTACGGTGAGGTTTAGGGTAAGGATTAGGGTTAGGTTTAGGGTAAGTTAAGGGTTAGGGTTAGGGTCAGGGTTAGGGTTAGTTTTAGGGTTAGGGTTAGGGTAAGGGTAAGGGTTAGGTTTGGGTTAGGGTTAGGGTTAGGGGTTAGTGTTATTCATAGTGTTATGGTTATGGTTAGGGTTAGGGTTAGGGAAATGGTAAGGGTTAGGGTTAGGTCTAGGTTTAGGGTTAGGGTAAGAGTTAGGGTTAGGGTTAGTGTTAGGGTTAGGGTACGAGTTAGGGTTAGGGTTAGGGTTAGGGTAAGGGTTAGGTTTAGGTTTTGGGTTAGGGTTAGGTTTAGAGTTAGGGTTAGGGTAGGGTAAGTGTAAGAGTAATGGTTAGGATTAGGGTTAGGGTTAGGGTTAAGGTGAGGTTAGGGTTAGGGTTAGGGTTAGGGTAAGGGTAAGGGTTAGGGTTAGGGTTAGGGTTAGGTTTAGGGTTAGGGTTAGGGTAAGGTTAAGGGTTAGTGTTAGTGTTAGGGTTAAGGATAGGGTTAGGGTTAGGGTTAGTGTAAGGGTAAGGGTTATGGTTAGGGTTAGGGTAAGGGTTAGGGTTAGGTTTAGGGTAAGGGTAAGTTTTAGGTTTAGGGTTAGGTTTAGGGTTAGGGTTAGGTTAGGGTTAGGATTATGGTAAGGGTAAGGTTTAGATTTGGATTAGGGTTAGGGTTAGGGGTTAGGGTTAGGGTTAGGGTTAGGTTTAGGATTAGGGTTAGGGTAAGAATAAGGGTTAGGGTTAGGGTTAGGGCTAGGCTTAGGGTTAGGGTTAGTGTAAGGGTAAGAGTTAAGGTTAGGGTTAAGGTTAGGGTTAGTGTTAGCGTTAGGGTTAGGGGTTAGGGTTAGGATTAGGGGTAGGGTTAGCGTTAATGCTAGGATTAAGGCAAGGGTAAGGATTTGGGTTACGGTTAGCGTTAGGGTTAGGTTTAGGGTTAGGGTAAGGGTAAGGGTAAGGGTAAGGGTTAGGGTTAGGGTTAGGGTTAGGTGTTAGGCTTAGGGATATGGTTAGGGTTAGTGTAAGGGTTAGGGTTAGAGTAAGGGTAAGTGTTAGGTTAGGGTTAGGGTTAGGGTAAGTGTAAGAGTTAGCGTTAGGGTTAGGTTTAGGGTTAGGTTAGGGTTAGGGTTAGGATAAGGGTAAGGGTTATTGTTATGGTTAGGGTTAGGATAAGGGTAAGGGTTAGGGATTGGGTTAGGGTTAGGTTTAGTGTTAGGGGTTTGTGTTAGGTTTAGGGTTAGGTTTAGTGTTAGGGGTAGGGTAAGGGTAAGTGTTCGGGTTAGGGTTAGGGTTAAGTTTAGGGTTAGGGTTAGGGTTAGGGTTAGGGGTTAAAATAGGGTTAGGGTTAGGGTTAGGGTTAGGGTTAGGATTAGGGTTAGGGTTAAGTTTAGATTTAGAGTTAGGATTAGGGTTAGAATTACGGTTAGGTTTAGGTTTATTGTTAGGGGTAGGGTAAGTGTAAGGGTTATGGTTACGGTTAGGGTTAAGGTTAGGTTTAGGGTTTGGGTTAGGTTTAGGGTTAGATTTAGGGAAATGGTAAGGGTTAGGGTTAGGTCTAGGGTTAGGGTTAGGGGAAGAGTTAGGTTTAGGTTTAGTGTTAGGGTTAGGTTACGGTTTAGGGTTAGGGTTAGTGTAAGGGTTAGGGTTAGGTTTAGGGTTAGGGTTTGGGTTATAATTAGGGTTAGGGTATGGTAAGTGTAAGGGTTTGGGTTAGGATTAGGGTTAGGGTTAGGGTGAAGGTTAGGGTTAGGGTTAGGCTTAGGCTTATGGTAAGGGTAAGGGTTAGGGTTAGGTTTAGGGTTAGGTTTTAGGGTTAGGGGTAGAGTTTTGGTTAGGGTTAGAGTTATGGTAAGGGAACGGTTAGCGTTAGGGTTAGCGTTAGGTTTTCGGTAAGGGTTAGGGTTAGTTTTAGGGTAAGGGTTACGTTTAGGGTTAGGGTTAGGGTTAGGGTTAGGGTAAGGGTAAGGGTTAGAGTTAGGGTTAGGTATACGGTTAGGGTGAGTGTTAGGGTTAGGGTTAGTGGTTAGGATTAGGGATATGGTTAGGGTTAGGGTAAGGGTTAGGGTTAGGGTTAGGGTAAGGGTAAGGGTTAGTGTTAGTGTTAGTATTAGTGTTAGGGTTAGGGTTAGGGTTAGGGGTTAGGGTTAGGGTTAGTGTAAGGGTTAGGGTTAGAGTAAGGGTAAGTGTTAGTGTTAAGATTAGGGTTAGGGTAAGTGTAAGGGTTAGGGTTAGTTTTAGGGTTAGGGTTAGGGTTAGGATAAGAGTAAGGGTAAGGGTTAGGGTTAGGGTTAGGGTTAGGATAAGGGTAAGGGTTCGGGTTCGTGTTAGGGTTAGGTTTAGGGTTAGGGGTTTTGGTTAGGTTTAGTGTTAGGGTTAGGGTAAGGGTAAGGGTTAGGGTTAGGATTAGGGTTAAGTTTAGAGTTAGGGTTAGGGTTAGGGTTAGGTTTAGGGTTAGGGTAAGGGTTAGGGTTAGGGTAAGGGTTAGGATTAGGGTTAGGGTTAGGGTTAGGGGTTAGAGTAGGGTTAGTGTTAGGTTTAGGTTTAGGGTTAGGGATTTGTTTTTTTTAGTGTTAGTGTTAGGGTTACGGTTAGGGTAAGGTTAGGGTTAGGGTCAGGGTTAGAGTTAGGGTAAGGGTAAGTGTTAGGGTTAGGGATAGGGTAAGGGTAAGAGTTAGGGTTAGGGTTAGGGTTTGGGTAAGGTTTATGGTTAGGGTTGGGTATCGGTTAGTCTTAGGGTTAGGGTTAGAGTTAGGTTTAGGGTAACGGTTAGGGTTAGAGTTAGGGTTAGGGTTAGGGTTAGGGTTAGGGTTAGGGGTTTTGTTTTAGGTTTAGTGTTAGTGTTAGGGTAAGGGTAAGGGTTAGGTTTAGGGTTAGGGTTAAGTTTAGGGGTTAGGGTTAGGGTTAGGGTTAGGTTTAGGGTTAGGGTAAGGGTTAGGGTTAGGGTAAGGTTTTGGGTTAGGGTTAGGGTTAGGGTTAGGGGTTAGAGTAGGGTTAGTGTTAGGTTTAGGTTTAGGGTTAGGGGTTTGTTTTTTTTAGTGTTAGGGTTAGGGTTAGGGTTAGGGTAAGGTTAGGGTTAGGGTCAGGGTTAGGGTTAGGGTAAGGGTAATTGTTAGGGTTAGGGATAGGGTAAGGGTAAGAGTTAGGGTTAGGGTTAGGGTTTGGGTAAGAGTTATGGTTAGGGTTGGGTATGGGTAAATCTTAGGGTTAGGGTTAGAGTTAGATTTAGGGTAAGGGTTAGGGTTAGAGTTAGGGTAAGGGTAAGGGTTAGGGTTATGGTTAGGGTTAAGTTTAGATTTAGGGTTAGGTTTAGGGTTAGGATTAGGGTTAGGTTTAGGTTTAGGGTTAGGGGTAGGGTAAGAGTAAGGTTTATGGTTATGCTTAGGGTTAAGGTTATGGTTAGGGTTTGGTTAGCTTTAGGTTTAGGGTTAGGGAAATGGTAAGGGTTAGGGTTAGGTCTACGGTTAGGGTTAGGGTAAGAGTTAGGGTTGGTAGGGTTAGGGTTAGGGTGGTTAGGGTACGGGTTAGGGTACGGGTTAGGGTTAGGGTAAGGGTTAGGGTTCGGTTAGGGTTAGGGTTAGGGTTAGAGTTAGGGTTAGGGTAGGGAAAGGGAGAGGGTAAGAGGTAGGATTAGGGTTAGGGTTAGGGTTAGGTTTAGGATTAGGTTTTAGGTAAGAGTAAGGGTTAGGTTTACGGTAAGGTTTAGGGTTAGGGTTAGGGTTAGGGTAAGGGTTAGGCTAAGGGTTAGGGTTAGGTTTAGTGTAAGGGTTAGGGTTAGGGTTAGGGTTGGGGTTAGATTTAGGGTTAGGGTTAGGGTAAAGGTAAGGGTTAGGGTTACGGTAAGGGTTACGGTTCGGGGTTAGGGTAAGGGTTAGGGTTAGGGGGTAGGGTAAGGTTTACGGTTAGGGTTAGGGTTAGGGTTAGCGTAAAATTTAGTGTTAGGGTTAGTGTTAGGGTTAGGATAAGGGTAAGTGTTTGTGTTAGGGGTAGGGTTAGGTTAGGGTAATGGTAAGGGTTAGGGTTAGGGTTAGGGTTAGGGTTAGGGTTAGGGTTAGGATTAGGGTTAAGTTTAGGGTTAGGGTTAGGGTGAGCGTTAGCGTTAGGGTTAGGTTTAGGTTTAGGGTTAGGGTTAGGGTAAGGCTAAGGATTAGGGTTAGGGTTAGACTTAAGGTTAGGGTTAAGGTTAGGTTTAGGTTTAGGGTAAGGGTAAGGGTTAGGGTTAGGGTTAGTGTTAGGGTTAGGGTTAGGGTTAGGGGAAGCGTTAGTTTTAGTGTAAGGGTTAGGGTAAGAGTAAGGGTAAGTGTTACGGTTAGGGTTAGGGTAAGGGTAAGGTTAGGGTTAGGGTTAGGGTAGGGTTTAATTGTTTTTTATTTTAAAAAAAAGGGTAGGGTAGGTTTTAGGTTTAGGGTTAGGGTTAGGGTTAGGATAAGGGTAAGGGTTAGGGTTAGGGTTAGGGTTAGGATAAAGGGTAAGGGGTTAGGCTTAGGTTAGGTTTAGGTTCAGGGTGAGGGTTAGTGTTAGGCTTAGGTTTAGTGTTAGGGTTAGGGTAAGGTTAAGGGTTAGTGTTAGGGTTAGGTTTAAGTTTAGGGTTAGGTTTAGGATTGGGGTTAGAGTTAGGGTAAGGTTTAGGGATATGGTAAGGGTTAGGGTTAGGGTTAGGCTTTGGGTAAGTGTTAAGGTTAGTGTTGAGGTATGGTAAGACTTAGGGTTAGGGTTAGGATTAGGTGTTAGGGTTAGGGTAAGGGTTAGGGTTAGGGTTAGGGTAAGGGTAAGGGTTAGGGTTAGGGTTAGGGTTAAGTTTAGATTTAGGGTTAGGACTAGGGTTAGGATTATGGTTAGGTTTAGTTTTAGGGTTAAGGGTAGGGTAAGGGTAAGGGTTATGTTTATGCTGAGGGTTACATTTACGGTTAGGGTTTGGGTTAGGGTTGGGGTTACGGTTAGGGAAATGGTAAGGGTTAGGTTTAGGTCTAGGGTTAGGGTTAGGGTAAGAGTTAGGGTTAGGGTTAGTGTTAGGGTTAGGGTTTGTGTTAGGGTTAGGGTAAGGGTTAGGGTAAGGGTTAGGATTAGGGTTAGGGTTAGGGTTAAGGTTAGGGTTAGATTAGGGTTAGGGTAAGGGTAAGGTTTAGGGTTAGGGTTAGGGTTAGTTTTAGGGTTAGGGTTAGGGTAAAGGTAAGGGTTATGGTTAGGGTTAGCGTTAAGGTTAGGGTTAGGGTTAGGGTTAGTGTTAGTATAAGGGTAAGGGTTGCGGTTAGGTTTAGGGTAAGTTTAGGGTTAGGTTTAGGGTAAGGGTAAGGGTTAGGGTTAGGGTTAGTTTAGGGTTAGGTTTAGGGTTATGGTTAGAGTAAGGTTAAGGTTTAGATTTGGATTAGGGTTAGGGTTAGAGGTTAGGGTTAGCGTTATGGTTAGGGTTAGGGTTAGGTTTAGGATTAGGGTTAGGGTTAGGGTCGGGTAAGGGTTAGGGTTAGGGTTAGGTTTAGGTTTAGGGTTAGGTTAGGGTTAGGGTTAGGTTTAGGTTTAGGGTTAGGGTTAGGGTATGGATAAGGGTTGGGTTAGGGTTAGGGTTAGGTTTAGGGTTAGGGTTAGGGTAGGGTAAGGGTTAGGGTTAGGGTTAGGTTTAGGTTTAGGGTTAGGGTAGGATTAGGGTTAGGTTTAGGTTTAGGGGTTAGGGTTAGGGTAAGGATAAGGGTTAGGGTTAGGGTTAGGTTTAGGGTTAGGGTTAGGGTTAGGGTAGGGTAAGGGTTAGGGTTAAGGGTTAAGGTTAGGGTTAGTATTAGGTTTAGGGTTAGTGTAAGGTTTAGGGTTATGGTTTGCGTTAGAGTTAGGGTTAAGGTTAGGGTTGCGGTTAGATTTACGGTTAGGGTTAGTGTAAGGGTAAGGGTTCGGGTAAGGGTTCGGGTTAGGGTAAGGGTTAAGTTTCGGGGTTAGGGTAAGGGTTAGGGTTAGGGTTAGGGTAAGGTTTAGGGTTATGGTTAGGGTTAGTTTAAAATTTAGGGTTAGGATTATGGTTAGTGTTAGGATAAGGGTAAGTGTTTGGTTTAGGGATGGGGTTAGGGTTAAGGTAATCGTAAGGGTTAGGGTTAGTGTGTGGGTTAGGTTTAGGGTTAGTTTTAGGGTAAGGGAAAAGGTTAGGTTTTGGGTTAGGGTTAGGGTTAAGTTTCGGGTTAGGGTTAGCGTTAGCGTTAGGGTTAGGTTTAGGTTTAGGGTTAGGGTAAGGGTAAGGATTAGGGTTAGGTTTAGACTTAAGATTAGGGTTAGGGTTAGGTTTAGGTAAAGGCAGGGGTTAGGATTAGGGTTAGGATTTGGGTTAGGGTTTTAGGGTTAGTGGTAGAGTTAGGGTTAGGGTTAGGGTTAAGTTTAGGCAACTGTTAGGGTTAGGGTTA
>NW_028327391.1:101997-131997 GCF_031878675.1 Megascapheus bottae
CACTAACCCTAACACTAAACCTAACCCTTACCCTAACCCTAACCCTAACCCTAACCCTAACACTTACCCTAACCCTAACCCTAACCCTAACGCTTAACCTAACCCTAAACCTAACCCTAACCCTAACCCTTATCCTAACCCTAACCCTAACCCTAACCCTAACCCTAACACATACCCTTACTCTAACCCTAACCCTAACACTAACCGTAACCCTAAACCTAACCCTAACCCTAACCCTAAACCTAACCCTAAACCTTAACCCTTACCGTAACCCTAACCCTAACCCCAACCCTAAACCTAACCCTTACCCTTACCTTCACCCTTACCCTAAACCTAACTCTAACCCTAACCCTAACCCTAACCGTAACCCTAAACCTAATCCTAACCCTAACCCTTAACCTTACCCTAGCCCTAACCCTAAACCTAACCCTAACCCTAACCCTAACACCTAACCTAACCTGAACCCTTACCCTTACCCTAACCCTAACCCTAACCCTAACCCTAACACTTACCCTAAAACTAACCTAACCCTAACCCTTACCCTTACCCTAACCCTAACGCTAATCTTAATCGCCAACCTTAAACCAAACCCTACTCCTAACCCTAACCCTAACTCTTACCCTAACCCTAACCCTAACCCTAACACTAACACTTACACTTACCCTAACCCTAACACTAAACCTAAACCTAACCCTAACCCTAACCCTAATGCTTAACCTAAACCTAAACCTAACCCTAGCTCTAACCCTTATCCTAACCCTAACACTAACCCTAACCCTAACCCTAACCTTAACACATAACCTTACTCTAACCCTAACCCTAACACTAACCGTAAACCTAAACCTAACCCTAAACCTACCTCTAACCATAACCCTTACCCTTACCCTAACCCTAACCCTAAACCCTACCCTAACCCTAACCCTAACCCTAACACTTACCCTAACCCTAACCCTTACCCAAACCCTAACCCTTATACTAACCCCTAACCTTAACCCTTAACCTAAAACTAACCCTAAACTTAACCCTAACCCTTACCCTTACCCTAACCCTAAACCTAACTCTAACCCTAACCCTAACCCTAACCCTAAACCTTACATTAACCCTAACCCTAACCCTTACCCTAACCCTAAATCAAACCCTAAGCATAACCTTAACGATAAACCTAACCCTAACCCTAACCTTTACCCTTACCCTAACCCTAACCCCAATGTAACCCTAAAACTAACCCGAACCCGAACCCTAACCTTTATTATAACCCTAACCCTTACCCTAAACCTAACCCTAATCCTAACCCTACCCCTTACCCTTACCCTAACACTTAACCTAACAACAACCCTAACCTTAACACTAACCCTTAACCTTACCCTAACCCTAACACTAACCCTAAACCTAAACCTAACCCTAACCCTAACCCTAACCTCAAACCTAACGATTACCCTAAGGCTAACCCTAACCCTAAACCTTACCACAACCCTAACCCTAACCCTAACCCTAATTTCTACTTTAACCCTAACCCTAACCCTAACCCTTACTGTAACCCTAACCATAACACTAAAACTAACCTTAACCCCAACCCTAACCCTAACCCTAACCCTAACCCTAAACCTTACCCCTACCCTAACCCTAACCCTAACCCTAACACTTACCCTAACCCTAACCCTAACCCTAACCCTAAACTTAACCCTTACCCTTACACTTAGCCTTACCCTAACCCTAAACCTAACCCATACCCTTACCCTTACCCTAAACCTAAACCTACCCCTAACCTTCACCCTAACCTTAACCTAACCCTTACCCTACCCTAACCCTAAATCTAAACCTAACCCTAACCCTAACACTAACCCTAACCCTAACCCTAACCCTAACACTAAACCTTAGGTAACCCTAATCCTAACCCTAACCCTAACCCTAATCCTTACCCTAACCCTAACCCTGACCCTAACACTTACCCTTTCCCTACCCAGAACCCTAACCCTAAACTTAACCCTTACCCTTACCCTCACCCTTACCCTAAACCTAACTCTAACACTAACCCTAACCCTAAACTTAACCGTAAACCTAACCCTAACCCTAACCCTTAACCTTACCCTAGCCCTAACCCTAAACCTAACCCTAACCCTAACCCTAACCCTAACCCTAACACCTAACCTACCCTAAGCCTAACCCGAACCCTTCCCCCTTACCCTAACCCTAACACTTACCCTAAAACTAACCTAACCCTAACCCTAACCCTTACCCTTACCCTAACCCTTACCCTTACCCTATCGCTAACTTTAACAATAACCCTAACCCTACACATAGCCTTAACCTAACCCTAACCCTAACCCTAACCATAACCCTAACCCTAACCATAACAATAACCCTAAACCTAACCCTAACCCTTACTCTAAGCCTAAACCTAACCCTAACCCTTACCCTTACCCCTAACCCCAACCCTAAACTTAACCCCAACCATAAACCTAACCCTTACCCCTAACGCTAACACTTACCCTTACCCAAACTCTAACCCTAAACCTAACCCCTAACCATAACCTTAAACCCAACCCTAAACCTAAACCTAACCCTCACCCTAACCCTTACCCCAACCCTAAACCTAACCCTAAGCCTAACCCTTACCCTTACCTTAACCCTAACCCTAAACATAACCCTAAACTTAACTATCCCTACCCCCAAACCCTAACACTAAACCTAATCCTAACCCTAACCCTAACCTTAACCCTAACCCTTAGTTTTAACCTAACCCTAAACCTAACCCTAACCCTAACCCTAACCCTTACATTACACACTAACCCTAACACTAAACCTAACCCTTACCCTAACCCTAACCCTAACCCTAACCCTAACACTTACCCTAACCCTAACCCTAACCCTAACGCTTAACCTAACCCTAAACCTAACCCTAACCGTAACCCTTATCCTAACCCTAACCCTAACCCTAACCCTAACCCTAACCCTTACCCTAACACTAACCCTAACCCTAACCCTAACCCTAACACTTACCCTAACCCTAACCCTAACCCTAACCCTAACCCTAACGCTTAACCTAACCCTAAACCTAACCCTAACCCTAACCCTTATCCTAACCCTAACCCTAACCCTAACCCTAACCCTAACACATACCCTTACTCTAACCCTAACCCTAACACTAACCGTAACCCTAAACCTAACCCTAACCCTAACCCTAAACCTAACCCTAAACCTACCTCTAAACCTAACCCTAACCCTTACCGTAACCCTAACCCTAACCCTAACCCTAAACCTAACCCTTACCCTTACCTTCACCCTTACCCTAAACCTAACCCTAACCCTAACCCTAACCCTAACCTTAACCCTAAAACCTAATCCTAACCCTAACCCTTAACCTTACCCTAGCCCTAACCCTAAACCTAACCCTAACCCTAACCCTAACACCTAACCTAACCTGAACCCTTACCCTTACCCTAACCCTAACCCTAACGCTAACCTAACACTTACCCTAAAACTAACCTAACCCTAACCCTAACCCTTACCCTTACCCTAACCCTAACACTAATCTTAATCACCAACCTTAAACCAAACCCTACTACTAACCCTAACCCTAACTTACCCTAACCTGAACCCTTACCCTAACCCTAACCCTAACCCTAACCCTAACCCTAACCCTAACCCTAACCCTACCCTAACCCTAACCCTAACCCTAACACTTACCCTAACCCTAACCCTTACCCAAACCCTAACCCTTATACTAACCCCTAACCTTAACCCTTAACCTAAAACTAACCCTAAACTTAACCCTAACCCTTACCCTTACCCTAACCCTAAACCTAACTCTAACCCTAACCCTAACCCTAACCCTAAACCTTACATTAACCCTAACCCTAACCCTTACCCTAACCCTAAATCAAACCCTAAGCATAACCTTAACGATAAACCTAACCCTAACCCTAACCTTTACCCTTACCCTAACCCTAACCCCAATGTAACCCTAAAACTAACCCGAACCCGAACCCTAACCTTTATTATAACCCTAACCCTTACCCTAAACCTAACCCTAATCCTAACCCTACCCCTTACCCTTACCCTAACACTTAACCTAACAACAACCCTAACCTTAACACTAACCCTTAACCTTACCCTAACCCTAACACTAACCCTAAACCTAAACCTAACCCTAACCCTAACCCTAACCTCAAACCTAACGATTACCCTAAGGCTAACCCTAACCCTAAACCTTACCACAACCCTAACCCTAACCCTAACCCTAATTTCTACTTTAACCCTAACCCTAACCCTAACCCTTACTGTAACCCTAACCATAACACTAAAACTAACCTTAACCCCAACCCTAACCCTAACCCTAACCCTAACCCTAAACCTTACCCCTACCCTAACCCTAACCCTAACCCTAACACTTACCCTAACCCTAACCCTAACCCTAACCCTAAACTTAACCCTTACCCTTACACTTAGCCTTACCCTAACCCTAAACCTAACCCATACCCTTACCCTTACCCTAAACCTAAACCTACCCCTAACCTTCACCCTAACCTTAACCCTAACCCTTACCCTACCCTAACCCTAAATCTAAACCTAACCCTAACCCTAACACTAACCCTAACCCTAACCCTAACCCTAACACTAAACCTTAGGTAACCCTAATCCTAACCCTAACCCTAACCCTAATCCTTACCCTAACCCTAACCCTGACCCTAACACTTACCCTTTCCCTACCCAGAACCCTAACCCTAAACTTAACCCTTACCCTTACCCTCACCCTTACCCTAAACCTAACTCTAACACTAACCCTAACCCTAAACTTAACCGTAAACCTAACCCTAACCCTAACCCTTAACCTTACCCTAGCCCTAACCCTAAACCTAACCCTAACCCTAACCCTAACCCTAACCCTAACACCTAACCTACCCTAAGCCTAACCCGAACCCTTCCCCTTACCCTAACCCTAACACTTACCCTAAAACTAACCTAACCCTAACCCTAACCCTTACCCTTACCCTAACCCTTACCCTTACCCTATCGCTAACTTTAACAATAACCCTAACCCTACACATAGCCTAACCTAACCCTAACCCTAAACATAACCCTTACCCTTATCCTAACCCTAACGCTAAATCTTACCCTAACAATAACCCTACCCCAAACACCTAACCCAAAACCTAAACCTAACCCTTACCTTTACTCTAACCCTAACCCTAACACTAACCCCTACCCCTTACCATAACCATAAACCTAAACCCTAACCCTAACCCTTACCCTAACACAAACTGTAACCCTAACCTCTACCCTTACACTAACCCTAAACATAACCCTAATCCTAAACGTAACCCTAAACCTAACCATTACCCTAACCCTAAACTTAACCCTAACCCTACCCCTTAACCTAACCTTAACAATAAACCTTATCCTTTCACTAACCCTAACCCTAACCCTAACTCTAACATTAAACCTAACCCTAACCCTAAACCTAACACTTACCCTTACCCTAAGCCTACCCTAAACCTAAACCTAACCCTTACCCTTACCCTTACCCTAACCCTAACACTAACCCTAAACTTAACCCTAACCCATACCCTTACCCTAATCCTAACACTAACCCTAACCCTAACCCTAACCCATAACCAGCCCTAACCGTAACCCTAACATAACACTTACCCTTACCCTAACCCTAACCCTAACCTTAACCCTAAACCTAACCCTCACCCTAAACCTTTCCCTTACCCTAACCCTAACCCTAAACCTAACCCCAACCCTAACCCCTATCTCTAACCCTAACCTTTACTCTTAACCTATCCTAACCCTAAACCTAATCCTAACCGTAACCCCTAACCCTAACTGTAAGCCAAAATCTTACCCTTACCATAACCCTAACCCTAACCTTAATGCTAAACCTAAACCTAACCCTAACCCTAAACCTAACCCTTACCCTTATCCTAACCCTAACCCTAACCCTTACCCTAATCATAACCCTAACCCTAATCCTTACCCTACCCTAACACTAATCTTAACCCTTACCCTTTTCCTAATCCTAACCCAAACACTAACCGTAACCCTTACCCTAACCCTAACCCTAACCCTTAAACTTATCCTAACCCTAACCCTAACCCTTACCCTAACCCTAACCCTAACCCTAACCCTTACCCTTACCCTAACCCTAACCCTAAATCTAAACCTAACCCTAACCCTAACCCCTAACCCTAACACTAAACCTTAGGTAACCCTAATCCTAACCCTAACCCTAACCCTAATCCTTACCCTAACCCTAACCTTGACCCTAACACTTACCCTTTCCCTACCCAGAACCCTAACCCGAAACCTAACCCTTACCCTTACCCTCACCCTTACCCTAAACCTAACTCTAACCCTAACCCTAACCCTAACCTTAACCCTAAACCTAACCCTAACCCTAACCCTTAACCTTACCCTAGCCCTAACCCTAAACTAACCCTAACCCTAACCCTAACACCTAACCCTAAACCTAACCCTTACCCTAACCCTAAACTTAACCCTAACGCCTAACCTTAACCCTTAACCTAGCGCTAACCCTAAACTTCACCCTAACACTTACCCTTACCACAACCCATACCTTATCTTAAACCTAATCCTAACCCTAACCCTTACCCTTACCCTATCGCTAAGTTTAAACCTAACCCTAACCCTAACACATAGCCTTAACCTAACCCTAACCCTAACCCTAATCATAACCCTAACCCTAACCATAACAATAACCCTAAACCTAACCCTAACCCCTTACTCTAAGCCTAAACCTAACCCTAACCCTTACCCTTACCCTAACCCCAACCCTAACCTTAACCCCAACCATAAACCTAACCCTTACCCTAATGCTAACACTTACCCTTAACCAAACTCTAACCCTAAACCTACCCTAACCCTAACCTTAACCCCAACCCTAAACCTTAACCTAACCCTAACCCTAACCCTTACCCCAACCCTAATCCTAACCCTAAGCCTAACCCTTACCCTTACCTTAACCCTAACCCTAAACATAACCCTAACTTTAATCCTACCCCTACCCCAAACCCTAACACTAAACCTAATCCTAACCCTAACCTTAACCTTAACCCTAACCCTTAGTTTTAACCTAAACCTAAACCTAACCCAAACCCTAAACCTAACCCTTACCCTTACACTAACCCTAACACTAAACCTAACCCTTACCCTAACCCTAACCCTAACCCTAACCCCTAACCCTTACCCTAACCCTAACCCTAACGCTTAACCTAACCCTAACCCTAACCCTAACCCTAACCCTTATCCTAACCCTAACCCTAACCCTAACCGTAACACATACCCTTACTCTAACCCTAACCCTAACACTAACCGTAACCCTAAACCTAACCCTAACCCTAACCCTAACCCTAAACCTAACCCTAAACCTACCTCTAACCCTAACCCTAACCCTTACCGTAACCCTAACCCTAACCCTAACCCTCAACCTAACCCTTACCCTTACCTTCACCCTTACCCTAAACCTAACTCTAACCCTAACCCTAACCCTAACCTTAACCCTAAACCTAATCCTAACCCTAACCCTTAACCTTACCCTAGCCCTAAACCTAAACCTAACCCTAACCCTAACCCTAACACCTAACCTAACCTGAACCCTTACCCTTACCCTAACCCTAACCCTAACCCTAACCCTAACACTTACCCTAAAACTAACCTAACCCTAACCCTAACCCTTACCCTTACCCTAACCCTAACGCTAATCTTAATCGCCAAACTTAATCCAAATCCTACTCCTAACCCTAACCCTAACTCTTACCCTAACCCTAACCCTAACCCTAACACTAAAACTTACACTTACCCTAACCCTAACACTAAACCTAACCCTTACCCTAACCCTAACCCTAACCCTAACCCTAACCCTTACCCTAACCCTTATCCTAACCCTAACCCCTAACCCTAACCCTAACCTTAACACATAACCTTACTCTAACCCTAACCCTAACACTAACCGTAAACCTAAACCTAACCCTAAACCTACCTCTAACCATAACCCTTACCCATACCCTAACCCTAACCCTAAACCCTACCCTGACCCTAACCCTAACCCTAACCCTAACACTTACCCTAACCCTAACCCTTACCCAAACCCTAACCCTTATACTAACCCCTAACCTTAACCCTTAACCTAAAACTAACCCTAAACTTAACCCTAACCCTTACCCTTACCCTAACCCTAAACCTAACTCTAACCCTAACCCTAACCCTAACCCTAAACCTTACATTAACCCTAACCCTAACCCTTACCCTAACCTAAATCAAACCCTAAGCATAACCTTAACGATAAACTAACCCTAACCCTAACCTTTACCCTTACCCTAACCCTAACCCAATATAACCCTAAAACTAACCCAAACCCGAACCCTAACCTTTATTATAACCCTAACCCTTACCCTAAACCTAACCCTAATCCTAACCTACCCCTTTCCCTTACCAAAACACTTTACCTAACAATAACCCTAACCTTAACACTAACCCTTAACCTTACCCTAACCCTAACACTAACCCTAAACCTAAACCTAACCCTAACCCTAACCCTAAACCAAACCTAACGATTACCCTAACGCTAACCATAACCCTAAAACTTACCACAACCCTAACCCTAACCCTAACCCTAATTTCTACTTTAACCCTAACCCTAACCCTAACCCTTACTCTAACCCTAACCATAACCTAAAACTAACCTTAACCCCAACCCTAACCCTAACCCTAACCCTAACCGAAACCTTACCCTTACCCTAAACCTAACCCTAAACCTAACCCTAATCCCTAAACCTAACCCTAACCCTAACCCTAACCCTTACCTTATCCTAACCCTAACTCTTACCCTTACCCTTAACCCTACCCTAACCCTAACCCTAACCCTTACCATTACCCTAACCCTAACCCTTTCCCTTACATAACCCTAAACCTAACCCTCACCCTAAACCTAACCCTAACCCTTACCCTTACCCTAACCCTAACCATAACCCTAAACCTTACCCTTACCCTAAACCTAACCCTACCCTTACCCTAAACATAACCCTAACCCTAACCCTAACCCTTACCTTAAACCATAACCCTAATCCTAACCCTTACCCAAATGCTAACCCTAACCCTAACCCTAACACATACCCTTAACCTAACCCTAACCCTAACCCTAACCCTAACCTAACCCTACCCCTTACAATTACCCTAACCCTAACCCTAACCCTTACCCTAAGCCTAACCCTAACCCTAACCCTTACCCTAAGCCTAACCCCAACCCTATCCTTAACCCCGACCCTAAACCTAACCCTAACCCTAACGCTAAACTTACCCTTACCCTAACTCTAACCCTAAAACTAACCCTAACCCTAACCTTAACCCCAACCCTAAACCTAACCCTAACCCTAACCCTAACCCTAACCCTTACCCTTAACTTAACCCTAACCCTAAACCTAACCCTAACTTTAACCCTACCCCTAACCCTTACCCTAACCCTAAACCTAATCCTAACCCTAATCCTAACCTTAACCCTAACCCTTACTTTTACCCTAACCCTAACCTAACCCTAACCCTAACCCTAACCCTTACCCTTACACTAACCTAACACTAAACATAACCCTTACCCTAACCCCAAACCCTAACCCTAACCCTAACACTTACCCTAACCCTAACCCTAACCCTAACGCTTAACCTAACCCCTAAACCTAACCCTAACCCTAACCTTATCCTAACCCTATCCCTAACCCTAACCCTATCCCTAACACATACCCTTACTCTAACCCTAACCCTAACACTAACCGTAACCCTAAACCTAACCCTAACTCTAACCCTAACCCTAACCCTACCCTACCTCTAACCCTAACCTACCCTTACCCTAACCATAACCCTAAATCTAAACCTAACCCTAACCCTAACCCCTAACCCTAACACTAAACCTTAGGTAACCCTAATCCTAAAACTAACCTAATCCTTACCCTAACCCTAACCCTGACCCTAACACTTACCCTTTCCCTACCCAGAAACCTAACCCTAAACCTAACCCTTACCCTTACCCTCACCCTTACCCTAAACCTAACTCTAACCCTAACCCTAACCTTAACCCTAAATCTAACCCTAACCCTAACCCTTAACCTTACCCTAGCCCAAACCCTAAACCTAACCCTAACCCTAACCCTAACACCTAACCTAAACCTAAGCCTAACCCGAACCCTTACATTTACCCTAAACCTAACCCTAACCCTAACCCTAACCCTAACACTTACCCTAAACATAACCTAACCCTAAACCTAACCCTTAACCTTACCCTAACCGTAACTCTAATCTTAATCCCCAACCCTAAACCAAACCCTACCCCTACCCCTACCCCTAACCCTAACCCTTACCCTAACCCTAACCCTAACACTAACACTAACACTAACACTTATCCTTACCCTAACCTTAACACTAAAAATAACCCTTACCCTAACCCTAACCCTTATCCTAACCTTAACACATACCCTTACTATAACCCTAACCCTAACACTAACCGTAACCCTAAACCTAACCCTAACCCTAACCCTAAACCTAACGCTAAACCTAACCCTAACCCTAACCCGAAACCTAACATTAAAACATACCCTAAATCTAACCCTAACCCTAACCCTAACCCTAACCCTAACCCTAACCCCTACCCTAACCCTAACCCTAACCCTAACCCTAACACTTACCCTAACCCTAACCCTTACCTAACCCTAACCATTATACTAACCCTAACCTTAACCCGTAACCTAAACCTAACCCTAAACTTAACCCTAACCCTTACCCTTACCCTTACCCAAACCCTAAACCTAACTCTAACCCGAACCCTAACCCTAACCCTAAACCTTACACTAACCCTAACCCTAACCCTTACCCTTACCCAAAATCCAACCATAAGCATCACCTTAAGAATAACCCTAACCCTAACCCTTAACCTTACCCTAACCCTAACTCTAATCTTAATCCCCAACCCTAAACCAAACCCTACCCCTACCACTACCCCTACCCCTAACCCTTACCCTAACCCTAACCCTAACACTAACACTAACACTAACACTTATCCTTACCCTAACCTTAACACTAAAAATAACCCTTACCCTAACCCTAACCCTTATCCTAACCTTAACACATACCCTTACTATAACCCTAACCCTAACACTAACCGTAACCCTAAACCTAACCCTAACCCTAACCCTAAACCTAACGCTAAACCTAACCCTAACCCTAACCCGAAACCTAACCTTAAAACATACCCTAAATCTAACCCTAACCCTAACCCTAACCCTAACCCTAACCCTAACCCCTACCCTAACCCTAATCCTAACCCTAACCCTAACACTTACCCTAACCCTAACCCTTACCCTAACCCTAACCATTATACTAACCCTAACCTTAACCCGTAACCTAAACCTAACCCTAAACTTAACCCTAACCCTTACCCTTACCCTTACCCAAACCCTAAACCTAACTCTAACCCTAACCCTAACCCTAACCCTAAACCTTACACTAACCCTAACCCTAACCCTTACCCTTACCCAAAATCCAACCCTAAGCATCACCTTAAGAATAACCCTAACCCTTACCTTTACCCTTGCCCTAACCCTAACCCCAAGGTAACACTAACACTAACCCTTACCCTAACCCTAACCATAACCTTTATCCTAACCCTAAGCCTTACCCTAAACCTAACCCTAATCCTAACCCTAACCCCTAACCTTACCGTAACCCTAAACCTAACCCTTAACCTAACAATAACCCCAAACTTAACCCTAACCCTTAAACTTACCCTAACCCTAACACTAACCCTAAACCTAAACCTAACCCTAACCCTAATCCTAAACTTTACCACAACCCTAACCCTAACCTAACCCTAAATCTAACCATAACCCTAACCCTAACTCTAATTTCTACCTTAACCCTAACCCTAACCCTAACCCTTACTCTAACCCTAGCTATAACCTTAACCCTAACCTTAACCCCAACCCTAACCCTAACCCTAACCCTAAACCTTACCCTTACCCTAAACCTAACCCTAAAGCTAACCCTAAACCTAACCCTAATCCCTAAACCTAACCCTAACCCTAACCCTAACCCTTCCATTATCCTAACCCTAACCCTAACTCTAACACTTACCCTTACCCTTAATCCTACCCTAACCCTAACCCTAACCCTTACCCTAACCCTAACGCTAACCCTTTCCCTTACATAATCCTAAACCTAACCCTCACCCTAACCCTAATCCTAACCCTTACCCTTACCCTAACCCTAACTTTAACCCGAAACCTTACCCTTACCCTAAACCTAACCCTAACCTTACCCTAAACCTAACCCTAACCCTAACCCTAACCCTTACCTTAAACCCTAACCCTAATCCTTACGCTTACCCAAATGCTAACCCTAACCCTAACCCTAACCCTAACACATACCCCTACACTAAACCTAACCCTTACCGTAACCCTAAACCTAACCCCAACCCTAACACTAACCCTTACCCTAACCCTAACCCTAACCTTAACCCCAACCCTAAACCTAACCCTAACTCTAACGCTAAAACTAACCCTTACCCTAACCCTTACCCTAACCCTAACCCTAATCCTTACCCTAACCCTTACACTTTCCCTAAACCTAACCCTAAACCTAACCCTAACTCTAACCCTAAGCTTAACCCTAAACCTTACCCTTACCCTAAACCTAACGCTAAACCTAAACCTAAACCTAACCCTAACCGTAACCCTTAACCTTACCCTAACCCTAAACGTATACCTAACCCTAATCCGTACACTTAGTCTCACCATATCCCTAACATTAACCATAACACTAACCCTAAACCTAACCTGAACCCTAACCCTTATCCTTACCCTAACCCTAACCCTAACCCTAAACCTAACCCTAACCCTAACCCTAACACCTAACCTAACACTAACCCTAACCCTAACCCTAACACTAACCCTAACCCTAACCCTAACCCTAACCCTAACCCACAACCCTAACCCTAACCCTAACCCTAACCCTAACCCTGGCCCTAACCCTAACCCTAACCCTAAACCTAACCCTAACACTTACCCTTACCCTAACCCTAACCCATACCCTGACCCTAACCTTAACACTAACGCTTATCCTTACCCTAACCCTAACCATAACTCTAACCCTAACCATTACCCTAACCCTAACCTTAACCCTAACCCTAACCCTTACCCTTACCCTAACCCTAAACCTAACCTTAACCCTAACCCTACCCAACCCAAACTCTTACCCTTACCCTAGCCTAACCCTAAACCTAACCCGAAACCTAATCCTATGCCTAACCCTTACTCTTATCCTTACCCTACCCCTAATCTTAAACCTAACCTTAACCCTAACCCCTAACCCTAACCATAACCCTAACCTTAACCCTAACCCTTACCCTAACCCTAACCCTAACACTAATCCTTACCCTAACATTAACCCTAAACCTTACCCTTTCCCTAACCCTAACCCTAACCCTAACCTAATCCTAACCCTAACCCTAACACTAACCCTAGCCTAACCCTAACGCTAACACTTACCCTTACCCTAATCCTAACCCTAACCCTAACCCTTATCCTAACCTAACCCTAACCCTAACCCTAACACATACCCTTACCCTAAACCTAACTCTAACCCTAACCGTAACCGTAAAACCTAACAAAACCAAGCCTAACCCTAACCGTAACCCTTAACCTAATCCTAAACTTAACCGCAACACTAAACCTAACCCTAACCCTAAACCTTACGCAAACCCTAACCCTAATCCTGACCTTAAACCTTACCCTTACCCTAACCCTAACCCTAATTCTAACCCTAAACCTAACCCTTACAATAACCTTAACCCTAACCCTTACCCTTACCCTAACCCTAAACCTAAACCTAAACATAACCCTAACCTTAACCCTAACTCTTATCCTTACCCTAACCATAATCCTCACCCTAACCCTAAACTTAAATGTAACCCTAACCCTAACCCTAACCTTAACCCTAAACCTTATCCGTACCATAACCCTAAACCTAACCCTAAACCTAAACCTAAACCTAACCCTAAGCTTAACCCTTACCCTTACACTTACCCTTCCCCTAACCCTAAACCTAACCCTTACCCTTACCCTTACCCTAACCCTAAACCTACCCCTAACCTTAACCCTAACCTTAACCCTAACCCTTACCCTACCCTAAACCTAACCCTAAATCTAAACCTAACCCTAAAGCTAACCCCTAAACCTAACACTAAACCTTAGGTAACCCTAATCCTAACCCTAACCCTAACCCTAATCCTTACCCTAACAGTAACCCTGACCCTAACCCTTACCCTTTCCCTACCCAGAACCCTAACACTAAACCTAACCCTTACCCTTACTCTCACCCTTACTCTAAACCTAACTCTAACCCTAACCCTAACCCTAACCCTAACCTTAACCCTAAAACTAACCCCTAACCCTAACCCTTAACCTTACTTAACCCTAAAACTAACCCTAACCCTAACCCTTAACCTTACCCTAGCCCTAAACCTAAACCTAACCCTAACCCTAACCCTAACCCTAACACCCAACCTAAGCCTAACCCGAACCCTTACCCTTACCCTAACCCTAACCCTAACCCTAACACTTACCCTAAACCTAACCTAACCCTAACCCTAAACCTTACCCTTACCCTAACCCTAACCCTAATCTTAATCCCAACCCTAAACTAAACCATACCCCTAACCCTAACCCTAACCCTAGCACTAACACTTACCCTTACCCCAACCCTAACCCTAGCCCTAACACTAACACTTATTATAAACCTAACCCTAACCCTAACCCTAACCCTAACCCTTACCCTTACCCTAACCCTAATCCTAACCCTAACCCTAAACCTAAAACTTACACTTACCCTCACGCTAACCCTTACACTAAACCTAGCCCTAACCCTAACCCTTACACTTACCTTAACCCTAACCCTAACCCTAACCCTTACACTTACCCTAAGGCTAACCCTAACCCTAACCCTAACCCTAACACATACCCTTAACTTAAAACTAACCCTAACCCTAACCCTAACCTTAACCCTAACCCTTACCCTTAGGCTAACCCTAATCCTAACCCTAACCCTTACCCTAACCCTAACACTAACCCTAACCCAAACCCTTACACTTACCCTAACCCTAACCCTAACCTTAACCATAACCCTAACCCTAACCCTATCCCTTACCCTTACCATAACCCAAACCCTAAACCTAACACGAAACCTAACCCTATCCCTAACCCTAACTCTTATCCTTACCCTAACCCTAACCCTAAACCTAACCCTAACCCTACCCCTAACCCTAACCGTAACACTAACCCTAAACCTCAATCTTACACTTAGCCTAACCCTAGCCTTAAACTTAATGCTAACCCTAACCCTAACCTTACCCTAACCCTAACCCTAACCCTAATCCTTACCCTAACAGTAACCCTAAACCTAACCCCTACACTTTCCCGAATCCTAACCCTAAACCTAAACCTAACTCTAACCCTAACCCTAACCATAACCTTAACTCTAACCCTCACCGTAACCCTTATCCTAACCGTTATAGTTACCCTAACCCTAACCCTAACCCTAACCCTAACCCTTACTCTAACCCTTACCCTAATCCTAACACTTACCGTTACCCTAACCCTTACCCTTACCTTCCCCCAAACCTAAACCTAACCCTAAACCTAACCCTAACCCTTACTTTAACCCTAAACCTAAACCTTAAACTAACCCTAATCCTAACACTAACCCTAACCCTTAACCTTACCCTACCCCTAAACCTAACTCTAACCCTAACCCTAACTCTAAACCTAACCCTAACTCTAACCCTTACCCTAACCCTAACCCTAACCCTAACCCTTACCCTAACCCTAACCCTAAGCCTAATGCTAACCCTAACCCTAACTTAACCCTAACCCTAACCCCAACCCTTACCCTTACCCTAAACGTAACCCTAAACCTAACCCTATCCCTAACCCTAACCTTAACCCTAACCCTAATCCTAACTCTTGCCCTTACCCTGTCCCTATCCCTCAACCTAACACTAACCCTAACCCTAATCCTTACCTTACCCTTACCCTTACCCTAACCCTAACCCTAAATCTAACCCTAACCCTAACCCTAACCCTAACCCCTAAAAACTAACCCTAACCCTAAGCCTAACCCTAACCCTTACCCTTATCCTAAACCTAATCCTAACCCTAACACTTATCCTAACCCTAACCCTAACCCTTACCCTTACACTTGCCATAACCTTAAACTAACCCTAACCCTAACCCTAATCCTAACACTTACCCTTACCCCAACCCTAACCCTAACCCTAACCCTAACTGTAAACCTTACACTTACCCTAAACTTAACCCTAACCCTTACCCTAAACCTAACGCTAACCCTAACCCTTACCCTTACCTTAACCCTAACCCTAACCCTAACCTTTACCCTTACTCTAACGCTAACCCTAACCCTAAACCTAACCGTAACCCAAACACATACCCTTAACCTAACCCTAACCCTAACCCTAACCGTAACCCTACACCTAACCCTAACCCAAACCCTAACCTTAACCCTAACCCTTATCCTAACCCTAACTCTAACCCTAACCATTACCCTAACCCTAACCCTTATCCTAACCCTAACCCTTACCCTACTCTAACCCTAAACCTAACCCTAACCCTTACCTTAGCCTCAACCTCACCCTAACCTTAAACCTAACCCTTATTCTTACCATAACAAGAACCCTAAACCTAACCTTAACACTAACCCTTATCCTTACCCTAACCCTAACACTAACCCTAAACTAAACCTAAGACTAACCTAACCGTTACCCTTACCCTAACCCTATACCTAACCCAAACCCTTACCCTTACCCTAACCCTAACCCTAACACTAACCCTAACATTAAACCTAACCCTTACACTTACCCTAACCCTAACCCTAACCCTTACCCTAACCCTAACCCTAACCCTAACCCTTACCCTTTACCTAACCCTAACCTTAACCTTAACCATAACCCTTACCCTCAAACTAACCCTTACCCTTAAACTAACCCTAACCCTAAACCTTACCCTAACCCTAACCCTAACCCTTACCCTTTCCCTAACCCTACCCCTAACCCTAACCTAACCCTAACCCTAACCCTAAACCTAACCCTAAATTTTATCCTTACCCTAACCCTAACCCTAAACCTAACCCTGACCCTAACCCTAACCGTAACCCTAACCCTAACACTAAACCTAACCCTTACCCTTAACCTAATGCTAACGCTAACCTTAATGCTAGCCTTAACCCTAACCCTAACCCTAACCCTTACCCTAACCCTAACCCTACCCCTAACCCTTACCCATTCCCTAACTCTAACCCTAACCCTTACCCTTACCCTAATCCTAACCCTAACCCTAACCCTAACACTTACCCTAACCCTAACCCTAACCCTAACCCTTACCCTTACCCTAACCCTAAACCTAATCTTAACCCCAACCCTAAACCTAACCATAACCCTAACCCTAACAATTACCCCAGCCCTAACACTAACCCTAACCTAATACCTACTCTTACCCTAACCCCAAACCTAAACCTAACCCTTATCCAAACCCTAACCCTAACCCTATCCCTTAAACTAACCCTAACACTAACCCTAACCCCTAACCCTAACCATTACCCTAACCCTAACCCTAACACTTACCCTTACCCTAACCCTAATTCTAACTCTAAACCTAACCCTAAACTAACCCTAACCCTCACCCTAACCCTAACCCTAACCCTTACTCTAAACTTAACCCTAACCTCAAACTTAACCCTAACTCTAACCCTAACTCTAAACCTTACCCTTACCCTAACCCTAACCCTAACCCTAACCATTACCCTTACCCTAACCATAACTCTAAACCTAACCCTTACCTCAAACCCTAACCCTTACCCTAACCCTAAACCTAAACCTAAACCTAAACCTAACCCTAACCATAACCATAACCCCTAATTCTAACCCTAACCCTAACCCTTACACTTACCCAAAACCGAACTCTAACCTTAATTCCAATCTAAACCTAACCCTAACCCTAACCCTTACCCGAACACTTACCCTAACCCTAACACTTACGCTTACCCTAACCTTAACCCTAACCCTAACCCTTACCCTAACCATAACCCTAACCCTAACACTTACCCTTACCCTAACCCTAACCCTAAATCCTACCCTAACCCTAACCCTAACCCTCACCATAACCCTAACCCTAACCTAACCCTAACCCTAACCCTTACCCTTGCCTTAAACCTAACCCTAACCCTAACTTTTACCCTTACCCTAACGCTAACCCTAACCCTAAACCTAACCCTAACCCTAACACATACCCTTACACTAACCCTAACCCTAACCATAACGGTAACCCTACAGCTAACCCTAACACAGACCCTAACCCTAACCCTAAACCTTACCCTAACCCTAACCCTAACCCTAATCCTTACCTAACCCTAACCTACCCCTAACCCTTTCCCATTCCCTAACTCTAACCTAACCCTTACCCTTACCCTAATCCTAACCCTAACCCTAACCCTAACACTTACCCTAACCCTAACCCTAAACCTAACCCTTACCCTTACCCTTACCCTAAACCTAATCTTAACCCCAACCCTAAACCTAACCATAACACTAACCCTAAGAATTACCCCAGCCCTAACCCTAACACTAACCCTAACCCTAATACCTACACTTACCCTAACCCCAAACCTAAACCTAAGCCTTATCCTAACCCTAACCCTAACGCTATCCCTTAAACTAACCCTAACACTAACCCTAACCCCTAACCCTAACCATTACCCTAACCCTAACCCTAACCCTTACCCTTACCCTACCCCTAATTCTAACTCTAAACCTAACCTTAAACTAACCCTAACCCTAACCCTAACCCTAACCGTTACACTTACCCTAACCATAACTCTAACCTAACCCTTACCTCAAACCCTAACCCTTACCCTTACCCTTACCCTAAACCTAAACCTAAACCTAACCCTAACCATAACCATAACCCCTAACTCTAACCCTAACCCTAACCCTTACACTTCCCCAAACCCGAACTCTAACCTTAACTCCAATCTAAACATAACCCTAACCCTAACCCTTACCAGAACACTTACCCTAACCCTAACACTTACGCTTACCCTAACCCTAACCCTAACCCTTACCATAACCATAACCCTAACCCTAACACTTACCCTTACCCTAACCCTAACCCTAACCCCTACCCTAACCCTAACCCTAACCCTAACCATAACCCTAACCCTAACCCTAACCCTAACCCTAACCCTTACCCTTACCTTAAACCTAACCCTAACCCTAACTTTTACCCTTACCCTAACGCTAACCCTAACCCTAAACCTAACCCTAACCCTAACACATACCCTTACACTAACCCTAACCCTAACCATAACGGTAACCCTACAGCTAACCCTAACCCAAACCCTAACCCTAACCCTAAACCTTATCCTAACCCTAATCCTAACCCTAACCCTTACGCCTACCCTAACCCTAAACATAACCCTAACCATATCCCTAACTCTAACCATTACCCTAACCCTAACCCTATTCATAACCCTAACCCTTACCCTACCCTAACCCTAACCCTAACCCTTACCCTAACCCTAAGCCTAACCTTAACCCTAACCCTAACCCAACCCTAACTCTTACCCTTACCCTAACCCTAACATTAAACCTAACCCGAACCCTAATCCTATCCCTAACCCTAACTTTTATCCTTACCCTAACCCTAACTTTAAACCTAACCCTAACCCTAACCCCTAAACCTAACCGTAACCCTAACCCTAACCCTAACCATTACCCCTAACCCTAACCCTAACCCAAACCCTAACCCTAACCCTAACACATACCCTTACCCTAACCCTAACTCTAACCCTAACCGTAACCCTAAACCTAACAAAACCAAGCCTAACACTAACCGTACCCTTACCCTAACCCTAACCTTAACCCCAAAACTAAACCTAAACCTAAACCTAACCCTTACCCTAACCCTAACCCTAATCCTGACCCTAAACCTTACCCTTACCCTAACCCTAACCCTAACCCTAAACCTAACCCTAACCTTAACCCTAACCCTTACCCTTACCCTAACCCTAAACCTAACCCTAAACCTAACCCTAATTAACCCTAACTCTTATCCGTACCCTAACCCTAACCCTAAACCTAATCCAAACCCTTACCCTCACCCTAACCCTAAACTTAATCCTAACCCTAACCCTAACCCTAACCTTAACCCTAAACCTTATCCTTACACTAAACCTTACCCCAACCGTAACCCTAACCCTAACCCTTATCATAACCTAACCCTAACTCTACCTCTAACCCTAACCATTAACTTAACCCTAACACTAACCCTAACCCCTAAGCCTAACCCTTACCCTAACCCTAACCCTAACCTTAACCGCTAACCCTAACCGCTAACCCTAACCCTAACCCTAACCCTAACACTTACCCGTACCCTAACTGTAAACCCTAACACTTACCCTTAACCTAAACCCTATCCTAAACCTAACCCTAACCCTAATCCTTACCCTAACCCTAACCCTAACACTAACACTAACCCTTACCCGTACCCTAACTCTAAACCTATCCCTAACACTAACCCTAACCCTAACCCTTACCCTTACCCTAATCCTAACCCTAATCCTAACCCTTACCCTGACACTAACCCTAACCCTAACCCTAAACCTTACCCTAACCCTAACCCCAACCCTAACTCTAACCCTACCCTAACCCTAACCATTACCCTAATCAAAACCCTAACTCTAAACTCAACCTTAACCCTAACCCTAACCCTAACCCTTACACTTACCCTAACCCTAATCCTAAACCTAACCCTAACCCTAACTATAACACCTAAACCTAACCTTAACCCTAATCCTTACCCTTACCCTACCTCTAACCCTAACCCTAACACTTACCCTAACCCAAACCCTAACCCTTACCCTTACCCAACCCTAACCCTAACCTTAACCCCAACCTAAACCTAAACATAACCCTAACACTTAACCTAACACTGACACTAACCCTAACCCTAACCCTACCACTTACCCTTACCCTAACCCTAACCTAACCCTAACCCTAACCCTTACACTAACCCTAACCCTAACACTTACACTTACCCTAACCCTAACCCTAACCAATGCCCTAAACCTAACACTAAACCTAACCGTAACCGTAACCCTAACCCTAACCCTAACCCTAACCCTTAACCTAACCCTAACCCTAAACCTATACCTAAACCTTACCCTTACCCTAACCCTAAACCTAACTCTAACCCTAACCCTAACCCTAACCCTAACCCTTACTCTAACCCCAACCCTAAACCTTACCCTAACCCTAACGCTAACCCTAACCCTAACCCTAACCCTAACCATAACCCTAACCCTAAACCTTAACCTTACCCTAACCCTAACCCTAAACCTAACTCTAACACTAACCCTTACCCTTTCCCTAACCCTAACCCTAACCCTAACACTTACCCTAACCCTAACACTAACCCTAACCCTTACCCTTGCCCTAACTCTAAACATAACCTTAATGCCAACCTTAACCTAACCCTAACCCTAGCCCTAATAATTACCCCAACCCTAACCCTAACACTAACCCTAACCCTAACACTTACCCTTACCCTAACCCTAACCCTAAACCTAACCCTTATCCTAATCCTAAACCTAACCCAAAACCTTAACCTAACCCTAACACTAAACCTAACGCTAACCCTTACCCTAACCCTAACCCTAACCCTAACCCTTACGCTAACCCTAATCCTAACTCTAACCCTAACCCTAAACCTAACCCTAACCGTAACCCTAACCCTTACCCTTACCCTAAACCTAACCCTAAACCTAAACCTAACCCTAACCATAACCATAACCCCTAACTCTAACCCTAACACTAAACCTTACCCTTACTCTAACCCTAACCAAAACCCTCACCCTAGCAATAACCTTAACCCTAACCGTAAACCTTACCCTTACCTTAACCCTAACCCTAACCTTAACCCCAAGCTAAACCTAACCCTAACCCTAAACCTTATCCTAACACTTACCCTAACCTTAACCCTAACCCTAACCCTAACACTTATGCTTACCCTAACCCTAACCCTAACCCTAACCCTTACCCTAACCATAACCCTAACCCTAACACTTACCCTCACCCTAACCCTAACCCTAACCCCTACCCTAACCCTAACACTAACCCTAAACCTAACCCTAACCCTTACCCTAACCCTAACTCTAACCCTTACCCTTAGCTTAACCGTAACCGTAACCCTAAATTTTACCCTTATCCTAACGCTAACCCTAACCCTAAACCTAACCGTAACCCTAACACATACCCTTACCCTAACCCTAACCCGAACCCTAACCGTAACCCTACATCTAACCCTAACCCAACCCTAACCCTAACCCTAACCCATATCCTAACCCTAACCCTAACCCTAACCCTTACCCTTACCGTAACCCTAAACCTAACCTTAACCCAAACCCTAATCCCAACCCTAACCCTAACCCTTACCCTTACCCTACCCCTAACCATAAACCTAACCCTAACCCTATCCCTAACCCTTGCCCTAACCCTAACCCTAACCCTAACCCTAACCCTAACCCTAAACCTAACCCTTACCCTTAAACTAACCCTAACCCTAAACCTAACCCGAACCCTAACCCTATTCCTAACCCTAACTCTTATCCTTACCCTAACCCTAAACCTAAACCTAACCCTAACACTAACCGTAAACGTAACCGTAACCCTAACCCTAACCCTTACCCTTAACCTAACGCTAACCCTAAACTTAATGCTAACCCTAACCCTAACCCTAACCCTTACCCGAACCCTAATCCTTACCCTAACCCTAACCCTAACCCTTACCCTTTCTCTAACGCTAACCCTAACCCTTACCCTTACCCTAAGCCTAACCCTCCCCTAACCCTAATACTTACCCTAACCCTAACCCTAACCTTAACCCTTAACTTTACCCTAATCCTAAACCTAACCTTAACCCCAACCTTAACCTAACCCTAACCCTAACCCTAATAATTACCCCAACCTTAAACCTAACAGTAACAGTAACCCTAACACTTACCCTTACCCTAACCCTAACCCTAACCCTAACCCTTATCCTAACCCTCACCATAACCCTAAACCTTAACCTAACCCTAACACTAATCCTAACCCCTAACCCTAACCCTTACCATAACCCTAACCCTACACATTACCCTTACCCTAACCCTAACCCTAACCCTAACCCTTATCCTAACCCTAACCCTAACCCTAAACCTAACCCTAAACCTATCCCTTACCCTTACCCTAAAATTAACCCTAAACCTAACACTATCCAGAACCATAACCATAACGCCTAACTCAATCCCTAACCCTAAACCTCACCCTTACCCTACCCCTAACCAAAACCCTAACCCTAACACTAACCCTAACCATAACCCTAACCCTTACCCTTACCCTAACCCTATCCCTAACTTTAACCCCAACCTAAACCTAACCCTATCCCTAACCCTTACCCTTACACTAACCCTAACCCTAACACTAAGCCTTACCCTAACCCTAACCCTAATCCCTACATAACTCTAACCCTAAAACTAACCCTAACCCTAACCCTAACCCTAACCCCTAACCCTAACCCATATCTTTACCCTAAACCTTAACCTAACTCTAAACCTAACCCTAACACTTAACCCTAAACGTTCCCCTAACCCTAACCCTTACCCTAACCCTAACCCTAACCATATCCCGAACCCTAAACCTAACTCTAACCCATACCCTTACTATAACCCTAACCCTAACCGTAACACTAACCGAAGACTAACCCTATCCCTAACCCTAACATTAATCCTTTCCCTAGCCCTAACTCTAAACCAAACCTAACCCTAACCTCTAACCCTAACCTTAACCCTAACCCTAAACCTTACCCTTACACTAACCCTAACCCTAACCTTTACCCTAGCCCTAACCCTAAACCTAATCCTTACCCTAACCCGAATCCTGACCCTAACTCTTACCCTTTCCCTAACTCTAACCATAAACCTAACCCTTACCCTATCCTAACCCTAACCCTAACCCTAACCTAACCCTAACCCTAACCCTCAACCTAACCCTAACCATAACCCTAAACCTAACCCTTACCCTAACCCTAACACTAACCCTAACCCTAACCCTTACAGTAACCCTAACTCTAACCCTTACCATAACCCTAACCCTAACCCTAACCCTAACCCTAACCCTAAACCTAACCCTAACCCTAACCCTTACCCTTACAGTAACCCTAACCCCAACCCTAACCCTTACCCTAAACCTAACCCTAATCCTTACCCTAACCCTAATCATAACCCTACCCCTTACACTTTCCCTAACTCTACCCCTAACCCTTAACCTTACCCTAATCCTAACCCTAACCCAAACCCTAACACTTACCCTAACCCTAACCCTAACCCTAGCCCTTACCCTTACCCTAACAGTAAACCTAACCTTAACTCCAACCCTAAACCTAACCCTAAACCTAACCCTAACCCTAACAATTACCCCAGCCCTAACCCTAACACTTACCCTAACCCTATTACCTACCCTTACACTAACCTTAAACCTAACCCTTACCCTTACCCTAACCCTAACCATAAACCTAACCCTAACCCTAACCCTAACACTTACCCTTACCCTAACCCAAACCCTAAACCTACCCCTAACCCTAACCATAATCATAACCCCTAACTCTAACCCTAAACCTTACCCTTACCCTACCCCTAACCAAAACCCTAAACTAAACCTAACCCTAATCCTAACCCTAACCCTAACTCTTATCCTTACCCTAACCCTAACCCTAAACCTAACTCTAACCCTAACCCTAACACTAACCCTAACCCTTTCTCTTACCTAACCCTAAACCTAACCATTACCCTAACCCTAACACTAACCCTAACCCTAATCTTTACCCTAGCCCTAACCCTAAACTTAAACCTAACCCTTATCCTTACCCTAACCCTAACCCTAAACCTAACACTTACCCTTACCCTAACCCTAAACCGAACCCTAACCATTATCCTTACCCTAACCCTAACCCTAACACTAACCCTAACCCTAACCTTAACCCTAACCCTTACCCTAACCCTAACCCTGACCCTAACCCTTACCCTTACCCTAACCCTAACCCTAACCTTAACAATAACCCTAACCCTAACCCTTACCCTTACCCTAACCCTAAACATAACCCTAACCCTACCCCTAACTTAACCCTAACCCTCACCCTAAACGTAGCCCTAACCATACCCGTACCCTTACCCTAACCCTAACCCTAACCAAAACTCTAACCCTAACTCTAACCCTAACCCTTTCCCTTTCCCTAACCCTAACATTAACCCTAACCCGAACCCTAAACCTATCCCTAACCCTAACTCTTATCGTTTCCTTAACCCTAAACATAAACCTAACCCAAACCCTAACCTCTAACCCTAACCGTAAACCTAACCCCTGACCCTTACCCTAAACCTAACCCTAACCCTAATCTTAATGCTAACCCTAACCCTACTAATCTTAATGCTAACCCTAACCCTAACCCTAACCGTTACCCTAACCCTAACCTAAACCTAAACCTAATCCTTACGCTAATCCTAATCCTAACCCTAACTCTTACCCTTTCGCTAACCCTAAACCTAACCCTAACCCTAACCCTAACCCTAACCTAAACCTAACCCTAACCCTAAACCTAACGCTAACCATAACCCTAAACCTAACCCTAACCCTAACACTAACACTAACCCTAAACCTAAACCTACCCCTAACCCTTACCCTTACCCTAACCTTAACACTAACCCTTACCCTAAACCTAACCCTAACCCTAACCCTAACACTTACCCTAAACCTAAACCTAACCCTAACCCTTACACTAAACATAACCCTAACCCTAAACCTAACCTTAATACTAACCCTAACCCTAACCCTAACCGTTATCCTAACCCTAACCCTAACCCTAACCCCTATCCTTAACCCTTAACCTAACCCTAACCCTAAACTTAACTCTAACACTTGCCGTTACCCTAACCCTAAACCTAACTCTAACCCTAACCCTAACCGTAACCGAAAACCTTACCCTAACCCTAACCCTCAACCTTAGCCTAACCATAACCCTAACCCTAACTTTAATGCTAACCCTAACCCTAACCCTAAACGTTACCCTAACCCTAACCCCAACCCTAACGCTTATCCTAACCCTAACCCTAATCCTAACCCTTGCCCTTTACCGAAACCTAACCCTAAATCTAACCCTTACCCTTACCCTAACCCTAAACCTAACCCTACCCCTAACCCTAACCCTAACCTAACCCTAACACTTAACCTAACCCTAACCCTAATCCTCACCCTTACACTTATCCTAACCCTAACCCTAAATCTAACCCTAACCCGAACACTAACCCTAACCCTAACCCTTACCCTAACGCCAACCATAACCCTTACCCTACACCTAACCCTAATTCTAACCCTAACCTTAACCCTAACCTTAACCCTAACCTTAAACCTAACCCTTATCCTTACCCTAACCCTAACCCTAAACCTAACCCTAACCCCAAACCTAACACTTACCCTTACCGAACCCTAAACCTAACCCTAACCCTTACCCTTACCCTAACCCTAACCTTAACCCTAACCGTAACCCTAACCCTTACCCTAACCCTAACCCTAACCCTAACCCTTACACGTACCCTAACCGTAACAGTAACCTTAACCATAACCCTAACCCAAAGCCTAGCCCTTTCACTTACCCTAACCCTTACCCTAAACCTAACACGAACCCTAACCCTATCCCTAATCCTAACTCTAATCCTTACCCTAACCCTAACCCTAACCTAACCCTAACCCTACCCTCTAACCCTAACCATAACGCTAACACCTATACCTACCCATAACCCTAACACTAACCCTAAAGCTAACCCTTAACCTAACCCTAACCCTACCCCTAATACTAACCTTTACCCTTACCGTAACCCTAAACCTAACTCTAATCCTAACCCTAACACTAACCCTAACCCTAACCCTAACCCTTACCCTAACCCTAAACCTAACCCTTACCCTAACCTTAACCCTAACCCTAACCCTAACCCTAACCTTAACCCTAACCCTAACCCTAACCTTATACCTAACCCTTATCCTTACCCTAACCCTAACCCTAAACCTAACCATAATCCTAAACTAACACTTACACTTACCCCAACCCTAAACCTAACCGTAAACCTTACCCTTACCCTAACCCTAACCCTAACCCTAACCTTATCCCTAACCCTTACCCTAACCCTAACCTAAACCAAACCCTTACCCTTACCCTAACCATAACACTAACCTTAACCATAACCCTAACCCTAAACCTAACCCTTAATCTTACCCTAACCTAACTCTAAACTTACCCTAACCTAACCTAACTCTAATCCTAACTCTTATCCTTACCCCTAACCCTAACCCTAACCCTAACGTTAACCCTAACTCTTAGCCTAACCCTAAACCTAACCCTAAACCTAACCTTAACCCTAACCCTAAACCCTAACCTAACCCTTAACCCTAAACCTAACCCTAATCTAACCCTTACCCTGACCCTAACCCTAACCCTAACCGTAACCGTAACCCTACCCTAACCCTAACCTTTACCCTAACCCTAATCCTACCCCTAACCCTAAACCTAACCCTTACACTTACTCTAACCGTAACCCCAACCTTAACGCCAACCCTAAACCTCACCCTAACCCTAACTCTAACCCTTACCCTTACACAAAACCGAACCCTAACACTAACCCTTGCCCTTACGCAAACACTAACCCTAACCCTAACCCTAACCCTAACACTAACCCATACCCTCATCCTAACCCTAACCCTAACCCTTGCCCTTACCCAAACGCTAACTCTAACCCTAACCCTAACCCTAACCCTAACCCAAACACATGCCCTTACCCTAACCCTAACCCTAAACCTAACCCTAACCTAATCCTAACCCTTACACTTACACTAACCCTAACCCTAACCTTAACCCCAACCCTAAACCTAACCCTAACCCTAACCCTTACCCTAACCCTAACACTAATCCTAACCCTAACGCTTACCTTACCCTAAACTAACCCTAACCCTGACCCTAAATCTAACCCTAACCCTAACTCCAACCTTAACCATAACCCTTACACTTTCCCTAACCCTAAACCTAACGCTAAACGTAACCTAACCTAACCCTAATCCTAACACTTACCTTTGCCCTAACCCTAACCCTAACCCTAACCCTAACCGTAACCATTACCCTAACCCTAAAATTAACCCTAACCCTAAGCCTTACCCTTGCCCTAACCCTAACCCTAACCATAACCCTAAACCTAACCCAAACCCTAACCCTATCCCTAACCCTAACTCTTATCCTTACCTAACGCTAAACCTAAACCTAATCCTAACTCTAACCGCTAACCCTAACCGTAACCCTAACCCTAAACAAAACCCTAACTCTAACACTAAACCTAACCCTTACCCAAACCCTAACCCTAACCCTAACCCTAACCTAGCCCTAACCCTAACTCTAACCCTAACCCTTTCCTTAACCCTAACCCTAACCCTAACCCTACCTTAACCCTAACCCTAACCCTAACCTTAAACCTAACCCTTATCCTTACCCTAACCTAACCCTAAACCTAACCATAATCCTAAACCTAACACTTACACTTACCCCAACCCTAAACCTAACCGTAAACCTTACCCTTACCCTAACCCTAACCCTAACCCTAACCTTATCCCTAACCCTTACCCTAACCCTAACCCTAAACCAAACCCTTACCCTTACCCTAACCATAACACTAACCTTAACCATAACCCTAACCCTAAACCTAACCCTTAATCTTACCCTAACCCTAACTCTAAACTTAACCCTAACCTAACCCTAACTCTAATCCTAACTCTTATCCTTACCCTAACCCTAACCCTAACCCTAACGTTAATCCTAACTCTTAGCCTAACCCTAAACCTAACCCTAAACCTAACCTTAACCCTAACCCTAACCCTAACCTAACCCTAACCCTAACCAAACCCTAATCCTAACCCTTACCCTGACCCTAACCCTAACCCTAACACTAACCGTAACCCTAACCCTAACCCTAACCTTTACCCTAACCCTAATCCTACCCCTAACCCTAAACCTACCCTTACACTTACTCTAACCGTAACCCCAACCTTAACGCCAACCCTAACCTCACCCTAACCCTAACTCTAACCCTTACCCTTACACAAAACCGAACCCTAACACTAACCTTGCCCTTACGCAAACACTAACCCTAACCCTAACCCTAACCCTAACACTAACCCTTACCCTCATCCTAACCCTAACCCTAACCCTTGCCCTTACCCAAACGCTAACTCTAACCCTAACCCTAACCCTAACCCTAACCCAAACACATGCCCTTACCCTAACCCTAACCCTAAACCTAACCCTAAACCTAACCCTAACCCTTACACTTACACTAACCCTAACCCTAACCTTAACCCCAACCCTAAACCTAACCCTAACCCTAACCCTTACCCTAACCCTAACACTAATCCTAACCCTAACGCTTACCTTACCCTAACCCTAACCCTAACCCTGACCCTAAATCTAACCCTAACCCTAACTCCAACCTTAACCATAACCCTTACACTTTCCCTAACCCTAAACCTAACGCTAAACGTAACCCTAAACCTAACCCTAATCCTAACACTTACCTTTGCCCTAACCCTAACCCTAACCCTAACCCTAACCGTAACCATTACCCTAACCTAAAATTAACCCTAACCCTAAGCCTTACCCTTGCCCTAACCCTAACCCTAACCATAACCCTAAACCTAACCCAAACCCTAACCCTATCCCTAACCCTAACTCTTATCCTTACCTAACGCTAAACCTAAACCTAATCCTAACTCTAACCGCTAACCCTAACCGTAACCCTAACCCTAAA
>NW_028327391.1:134497-144497 GCF_031878675.1 Megascapheus bottae
CTTACCTAACCCTAACCCTAACCATAACCATAACCTTAACCCTAACCCTTACCCTAACCCTAACCCTAACCCTAACCCTTACCCTAACCCTACCGTTAACACTAACCCTAAACCCTCACCCTAAACCTAACACTAAACCTAAAACTAACACTAACCCTAACCCTTACCCTTACCCTAACCCTACTCCTAGAGCTAACCCCAAACCTAACCCTTACCCTAACCCTAACCCTAACCCTTACCCTTACCCTAATCCTAACCCTAACACTAACCCTAACCCTAAATCTAACCCTTACCCTAACCCTAACCCTAACCCTAACCCTTATCCTAACCCTAACCCTAACCCTAACCCTAACCTCAAACTTAACCCTAAACCTTACCCTAACCCTAACCACTACCCTTACGTAAACCTAACCCTAAACCTAACCCTAACCTTAAAACTAACGCTAACCCTAACCCTAACACTTACCCTTACACTAACCCTAACCCTAACCCTAACCCTTATCCTAAACCTAACCCTAAACCTAACCCTAACCCTTACCCTAACCCTAACGCTAACACTAACACCTAAACCTAACCCTTACCTTAACCCGAACTCTAACCCTAACTATAACCCTAAACCTAAAACTAACCCTAAACCTAACCCTAAACCTTACCCTTACCCTAACACTAACCCTAAACCAAAACCTAAACTTTACCCTTACCCTCACCCTAACCCTAACCTTAATGCTAACCGAACCCTAACTCTAACCTTAACCCTAACCCTTATCCTAACCGTAACCCTTACCCTAACTCTAAACTTAACCCTTACCTTTACCCTTACCCTAATCCTAACCCTAAAACTAACCCTAACACTTACCTTGACCCTAAGCCTAACCCTAACCCTAACCCAAACCCTAAACTTAACCATAACCCTTAGTCTTACCCTAACCCTAACCCTAACCCTAAACCTAACCCTCTCCGTAACCCTAACCCTTACCCATACCCTAACCCTAACCCTAACCCTAAACCTAACCCTTACCCTTACCCTAACCCTAACCCTAAACCTAACCCTAACCTTTACCTTTACCCTAACCCTAACCCTAAACCTTACCCTTAACCTACCCCTAACCCTCAACCTAAAACTAACCCTAACCCTAAACCTAACACTCAACCTAAACCTACACCTGACCCTAACCCTTACCCTTACCCTAACCCTAACCCTTACCCTAACCCTAATCCTTACCTCTCAACCTAACCCTAACCATAAACCTAAAACTTACCCTAATCCTAACCTTAACCGTAACGTTTACACTTACCCTAACCCTAACCCTAAACTTACTCCCAACCCTAAACCTAACCCTAACCCTAACCCTTACTCTAACACTTACACTTACCCTAACACTTACCCTAACCCTAACATTAACCCTAACCCTAACCTAACACTTACCCTTACCCTAAATCTAACCCTAACCCTAACCCTAACCCTTACCCGAACCCTAACCCTAACCCTTACCCTAAACCTAACGCTAAACTTAACCCTAACCCCTAACCCTAACTCTTAACCTAACCCTAACCCTGACCCTAACCCTAACCATAACCCTTACCCTTACCCTAAACCTAAACCTAACTCTAACCCTAACCCTTACCCTAACCCTAACCCTTACCCTAACCCTAATCCTTACCCTAACCCTAAACCTAACCCTAACCCTAACCCTATACCTAACTCTAACCCTAACCCTAACCCTAAAACTAACCCTAACCCTAACCCTTAAACTTACCCTAACCCTAACCCTAAATCTATCCCTAACCCTAAAACTAACCCTAACTCTTACCCTAACCCTAACCCTAACCCTTATACTAACCCTAACCCTAACGCTAACCCTAACCTCAAACTTAACCCTAACCCTTCTAACCCTAACCCTAACCCTAACCCTTACCTAAACCTAACCCTAAACCTAACCCTAACCCTAAAACTAACCCTAACCCTAACCCTAACACTTACCCTTACCCTTACCCTAACCCTAACCCTAACCCTTATCCTAAACCTAACCCTAACACTATCCCTAACGCTTACCCTAACCCTAACCCTAAACCCTAACCCTACCCTTACCTTAACCCTAACCCTAACCCTAACCCTAACCCTAACCCTTACCGTTACCCTAACCCTAAGCCTAACCCTAACCCTTACCCTTACACTAACCCTAACCATAACCCTAAACCTAACCCTAACCATAAACCTAACCCTTACCCTTACCGTAAACCTAACACTAAACCTAACCCTAACCCTTACCCTTACCCTCTCCCTAACCCTAACCTTAATGCTAACCCAAACCCTACCTCTAACCTTAACCCTAACTCTTATCCTAACCCTAACCCTAACCCTAACTCTAAACTTAACCCTTACCCTTACCCTAACCCTAACCCTAAACCTAACCCTAACCCTTACCCTTACCCTTACCCTAACCCTAACCCTAACCCTAAACCTAAACCTTACCCTTACCCTAACACTAAACCTAACCCTATCCTTAATCCTAACCCTTACCCTTACCCTAACCCTAACCCTTACCCTAAAACTAACCCTAACCCTAAACCTAACCCTAACCCTAACCCTAACGCTAACCTAACCCTTACCCTTACACAAACCCTAAGCTTAACCCTAAACCTACCCCTCACCCTAACCCTTTCCCTTACCCTAACCCTATCCCTAAACCTAACCCCAAACCTAACACTGTCCCTAAACCTAACCCTTACTCTTAACCTATCCTAAACCTAAACCTAACCCTAACCGTAACCCCTAACCCTAACTCTAACCGTATACCTTACCCTTATCATAACCCTAACCCTAAACTTAATGCTAAACCTAACCCTAACCCTAACCCTTACCCTAACCCTAAGCCTAACCCTAATCCTTACCCTAACTCTAACCCTAACCCTAACCGTAACCCTTACACTTTCCCTAACCTTAACCCAAAGCCTAACCCTAACCCTTACCCTAACCTTAACCCTAACCCTTATCCTTATCCTATCCCGAACCCTAACCCTAACACTTACCCTTACCCTAACCCTACCCTAAACCTAACCCTAACCCTTACCCTAACCCTAACCCTAACCCTAACCTTAACCCTAACTCTAACCGTAACCCTATCCCTTACCCTAACCCTATCCCTTACCCTAACACTAACCCTAATTTTAACCTTAACCCTTACCATTACCCTACACTAACCCTAAACCTAACCCTGACCACAACCTTAACACTAACCCTTACCCTAACCCTAAATCTGACCCTAACCCTAACCCTAAACCTAAACCTAACTCTTACCCTTACCCTAACCCTAACCCTAAACCTAAACCTAACCCTTACCCTTACCCTAACACTAAACCTAACCCTATCCTTAATCCTAACCCTTACCTTACCCTAACCCTAACCCTTACCCTAAAACTAACCCTAACCCTAACCCAAACCCTTACCCTAACCCTAACCCTTACCTAACCATAACCCTAACCCTAACCCTAAACCTAACCGCAACAGTAAACTTAACACTAACCCTTACCATTTCCCTAACCCTAACCATTACCCTAACCCTAACCCTAACCGTAACCCTAAACCTAACCCTAACCCTAACCCTAATCCTTACCCTAACCCTAACGCTAACCTTAACCCTTACCCTTTACCTAACCCTAACCAAACACTAACCCTAACCCTTACTCTATCCCTTACCCTAACCCTCACCCTTATTCTATCCCAAACCCTAACCCTAACACTAAACCTTACCCTAACCCTAACCCCTAATCCTAACCCTAACCATAACCCTTACCCTAACCCTAACCCTAACACTAACCCTAACCCTTACCCTAACCATAAACCTAACCCCTAACGGTAACCTTACCCTAACCCTAACCCTAACCCCTACCCTTACACTAACCATAACCTAACTCTAAACCTAACCCTAACCCTAAAACTAACACTTAACCTAACCTTAACCCTTAACCTTACCCTTACCCTAACTCTAACCCTAACCCTAACCTAAATATAACCCTTACCCTTACCCTAAGCCTAACCATAAACCTAAACCTAACCCTAACCCTAACCCTTACCCTTACCCTACATTAACGCTAACCCTAAACCTAACCCTGAACCTAACCTTAACACTAACCCTTACCCTAACCCTAACCCTAACCCTAACCCTAACCCTAACCCTAACCCTTACTATTAACCTATCCTAACCCTAAACCTAACCCTAACCGTAACCCCTAACCCCAACTCTAACCGTATACCTTACCTTTATCATAACCCTAAACCTAACCTTAATGCTAAACCTAACCCTAACCCTAACCCTTACCCTAACCCTAACCCTAATCCTTACCCTAACTCTAACCCTAACCCTAACCTTAACCCTTACACTTTCCCTAAACTTAACCCAAAGCCTAACCCTAACCCTTACCCTAACCGTAACCCTAACCCTTACCCTTATCCTATCCCTAACCCTAACCCTAAAACTTACCCTTACCCTAACCCCTACCCTAACCCTAACCCTAACCCTTACCCTAACCCTAACCTAACCTTAATCCTAACCCTAATCCTAACCCTTGCCCCTACCCTAACCCTTACCCTAAACCTAATCCTAACCCTAAACCTAACCCTAAACTTAACCCTAACCCTAACCCTAACCCTTGCCCTTACCCTAAACCTAACACTAAACCTAACACCAACCCTAACCCTAACCCTAAACTTAACCCTTACCCTTACCCTAACCCTAACCCTAAACCTTACCCTAACCCTAACCCTAAACCTAACCCCTAACCCTAACCCTAACCCTAACTCTTACCCTTATCCTATCCCAAACCCTAACCCTAACACTTACCCTTACCCTAAACCCTACCCTAAACCTAACCCTAACCCTAACCCTTACCCTTACCCTAACCCTAACCCTAACTCTTACCCTTACCCTAACCCCAAACCTAACCCTAACCCTAACCCTTACCCTTACCCTAACCCTAACCCTAACTCTTACCCTTACCCTAACCCTAACCCTAACCCTAACGCTAACCTTAACCCTTACCCTTTACCTAACCCTCACCCAAACACTAACCCTAACCCTTACTCTAACCCTAACCCTAACCCTAACCCTTACCCTTATTCTATCCCTAACCCTAACCCTAACACTTACCCTTACCCTAACAACTACACTAACCCTAACCCTAACCCTTACTTAAACCTAACTCTAAACATTACCTGTACCCTAACCCTAACCCTAACCCTAACCCTTACTCTTACCCTAACCCTAAACCTAACTCTAACCCTAACCCTCACCCTAAACCCTAAACTTAACCTAACCCTAACCCCTAACCCTAACCCTTAACATAACTAACCCTAACCCTACCCTAACCCTAACTCTTACCATTACCCTACCCCTAACCCTAAACCTTACACTAACCCTAACCCTAACCCTAACCCTAAACCTAACCCTAACCCTAACCCTAACCTTAATCCTAACCCTAATGCTAACCCTTACCCTAACCCTAACACTAAAACTTACACTAACCCTAACACTAACCCTTAACCTTACACTAACCCTAACCCTAACCCTAAACCTAAACCTAAACCTAACCCTAACCCTAACCCTAACCCTAACCCCTAACCCTAACCCTCACCCTAACCCTTACCCTTACCCTAACCCTAACCCTTTAATCTTAACACTTACCCATACCCTAACCCTAACCCTTACCCTAAAACTAACCCTAACCCTAACCCTAACCCTTACCCTACCCTAACACTAACCTAACCCTTACCCTTACCCTAACCCTAAACCTAACCTTAACCCTAACCCTCACCCTAACCCTTTCCCTTACCCTAACCCTATCCCTAAACCTAACCCCAACCCTAACACTGTCCCTAACCCTAAGCCTTACTCTTAACCTATCCTAACCCTAATCCTAAACCTAACCGTAACCCCTAACCCTAACTCTAACCGTATACCTTACCCTTATCATAACCCTAACCCTAACCTTAATGCTAAACCTAACCCTAACCCTAACCTTTACACTAACCCTAACCCTAACCATAATCCTTACCCTAACCCTAAACTTAACCCTTACACTTTCCCTAACGCTAACCCAACGCCTAAGCCTAACACTTACCCTAACCTAAACCCTAACCCTTACCCTTATCCTATCCCTAACCCTAACCCTAACACTTACCCTTACCCTAACCCCTACCCTAACCCTAACCCTAACCCTTACCCTAACCCTAACCCTAACCCTAACCTTAACCCTAACCCTAACCCTAACCCTTACACCTACCCTAACCCTTACTCTAAACCTAATCCTAACTCTAAACCTAACCCTAACCATAACCCTAACCCTAACCCTAACCCTTGCCCTTACCCTAACCCTAACACTAAACCTAACACCAACCCTAACCCTAACCTAAACTTAAACCTTTCCCTTACCCTAAACCTAACCCTAAACCTAACCCTAACCCTAACCCTAAACCTAACCCCTAACCCTAACCCTAACCCTAACTCTTACCCTTACCCTAACCCTAACCCTAACCCTAACCTTAACCCTAACACTTATCCTTACCATAACCCCAACCCTAACACTAAAACTAACCCTAAACCTAACCCTAACACTAACACTAACCCTAACCCTTACCCTAACCATAAACCTAACCCCTAACCCTAACCCTAACCCTAACTCTTACCCTTACCCTAAACCTATCCCTAATCCTAACCCTAACCCTGACCCTTACCTAACCCTAACCCTAACCCTAAAACTAACCCTTACCCTAAGCCTAACCCTAACATTTACCCTTACCCTAACCCTAACCCTAACCCTAAACCTAACCCCTACAGTAAACTTAACACTAATCCTTACCCTTTCCCTAACCCTAACCCTTACCCTAACCCTAACCCTAACCGTAAACCTAAACCTAACCCTAACCCTAACCCTAATCCTTACCCGAACCCTAACCCTAACGATAACCTTAACCCTTACCCTTTACCTAACCCTCACCCAAACACTAACCCTAACCCCTACTCTAACCCTAACCCTAACCCTAACCCTAACCCTTACCCTAACCCTAAACCTAACACTAACCCTAACCCTTATCCTACCCATAAGCCTAACCCTAACCCTAACCCTTACGCTAACCCTGACCCTAACACTAACCCAACCCCTACCATTACCTTAACCCTAACCCTAACCCTTACCCTTACACTAACGCTAACCCTAACCGTAAAACTAACCCTTACCCTTACCCTCACCTTAAACCTAAACCTAACCCTAACCCTAATTCTAACCCTTACCCTAACCCTAACCCTAATTTTAACCCTAACACTTACCCTTACCCTAACTCTAACTCTAACCCTTACCCTTACCCTAACCAGAACACTAAAACTTACCCTAACCCTAACCCCTAACCCTAACCCTAAACATAACCCTTACCCTAACCCTAACCCTAACACTAACCCTAACCCTTACCCTAACCATAAACCTAACCCCTAACGGTAACCCTTACCCTAACCCTAACCATAACCCCTACCCTTACACTAACCCTAACCTAACTCTAAACCTAACCCTAACCCTAAAACTAACACTTAACCTAACCTTAACCCTTAACCTTAGCCTTACCCTAACTCTAACCCTAACCCTAAACCTAAATCTAACCCTTACCCTTACCCTAAGCCTAACCATAAACCTAACCCTAACCCTAACCCTTACCCTTACCCTACACTAAGGCTAACCCTAAACCTAACCCTGACCCTAACCTTAACACTAACCCTTACCCTAACCCTAACCCTAACCCTAATCCTAACCCTAATCCTTACCCTAAACCTAATCCTAAACTTAACCCTAACCCTAACCCTAACCCTTGCCCTTACCCTAAACCTAACACTAAACCTAACACCAACCCTAACCCTAACCCTAAACTTAACCCTTACCCTTACCCTAACCCTAACCCTAAACCTTACCCTAACCCTAACCCTAAACCTAACCCCTAACCCTAACCCTAACCCTAACTCTTACCTTTATCCTATCCCAAACCCTAACCCTAACACTTACCCTTACCCTAACCCCTACCCTAAACCTAACCCTAACCCTAACCCTTACCCTTACCCTAACCCTAACCCTAACTCTTACCCTTACCCTAACCCTAACCCTAATCTAAACCTTAAACTTACTCTAACCCTAACCTTAACCCCAACATTAAACGTAACCCTAACCCTAACCCTAACCCTAAACCTTACCCTTACCCTTACACTAACGCTAACCCTAACCCTAAAACTAACCCTTACCCTTACCCTCACCTTAAAGCTAAACCTAACCCTAACCCTAATTCTAACCCTTACCCTAACCCTAACCCTAATTTTAACCCTAACACTTACCCTTACCCTAACCCTAACCCTAACCGTAGCCCTAAACAGAACCCTAACCCTAACTCTAACCCTAATCCTTACGCTAACCCTAACCCTAACGCTAACCTTAATCCTTACCCTTTACCTAACCCTCACCCAAACACTAACCCTAACCCTTACTCTAACCCTAACCCTAACCCTAACCCTTACCCTTATTCTATCCCTAACCCTAACCCTAACACTTACCCTTACCCTAACAACTACACTAACCCTAAACCTAAACCTAAACCTGACCCTAACCCTAACCCTAACCCTAACCCTGACCCTAACTTTAACCCTAACCCTAACCCTAACCCTTACCACTACTCTAACCCTAACCCTAAACCTAACCCTAACTCTAACCCTAAACTTTACCCTTACCCTATCCCTAACACTAAATCTTACCCTAACCCTAACCCCTAATCCTAACCCTAACCATAACCCTTACCCTAACCCTAACCCTAACACTAAACCTAACCCTTACCCTAACCATAAACCTAACCCCTAACGGTAACCCTTACCCTAACCCTAACCCTAACCCCTACCCTTACACTAACCCTAACCTAACTCTAAACCTAACCCTAACCCTAAAACTAACACTTAACCTAACCTTAACCCTTAACCTTACCCTTACCCTAACTCTAACCCTAACCCTAAACCTAAATCTAACCCTTACCCTTACCCTAAGCCTAACCATAAACCTAACCCTAACCTAACCCTAACCCTTACCCTTACCCTACATTAACGCTAACCCTAAACCTAACCCTGAACCTAACCTTAACACTAACCCTTACCCTAACCCTAACCCTAACCCTAATCCTAACCCTAACCCTTACCCTAAACCTAACCCTAACCCTAACCCTAACCCTTCCCCTAAACCTAACCCTAACCCTAACCCTAACCCTAAACCTAACCCCTAACCATAACCCTAACCCTAACTCTTACCCTTATCCTATCCCTAACCCTAACCCTAACACTTACCCTTACCCTAACCCCTACCGTAACCCTATCCCTAACCCTAACCCTTACCCTAAACCTAAACCTAAACCTAACTCTTACCCTTACCCTAACCCTAAACCTAACCCTAACCCTAACCCTAAACCAAACCCTTACCCTTACTCTAACTCTAACCCTAAACCTAACCCTAACCCATAACTCTAACCTTAACACTGACCCTAACCCTAACCCTTGCCCTTACCCTAACCATAACCCTAAACCTAACCCTAATTCTAAGCCTAACCCGTACCCTTACCCTAACACTAAACCTAACCCGATCCTTAATCTTAACCCTTACCCTTACCCTAACCCTAACTCTTACCCTAAAACTAACCCTAACCCTAATCCTAACCCTTACCCTAACCCTAACGCTAACCTAACGCTTACCCTTACCCTAACCCTAAGCTTAACCCTAAACCTAACCCTAACCCTAACCCTATCCCTTACCCTAACCCTAACCCTAACCCTAACCCTTACCCTAACACTAACACTAATTTTAACCCTAACCCTTACCATTACCCTACACTAACCCTAAACTTAACCCTGACCACAACCTTAACACTAACCCTTACCCTAACCCTAAATCTGACCCTAACCCTAACCCTAAACCTAAACCTAACTTTTACCCT